>NC_140239.1:26872421-26887421 GCF_949987555.1 Borostomias antarcticus | reverse complement strand
CCTTAACTAAAGCGAGTGAAACGGACACAGAATGAAACTTTATTCCTTCGCTCAGCTGGTTGAGGGTTGGGTACCATGACTAGTTCTTAACTCCAGACCAGGTGACTAGTTCCTATAACCCACAGCACAGGGCCCCTTCTAGACCAGATGACTAGTTCCTATAACCCACAGCACAGGGCCCCTTCTAGACCAGGTGACTAGTTCCTATAACCCACAGCACAGGGCCCCTTCTAGACCAGATGACTAGTTCCTATAACCCACAGCACAGGGCCCCTTCTAGACCAGGTGACTAGTTCCTATAAGCCACAGCACAGGGCCCCTTCTAGACCAGATGACTAGTTCCTATAACCCACAGCACAGGGCCCCTTCTAGACCAGGTGACTAGTTCCTATAACCCACAGCACAGGGCCCCTTCTAGACCAGGTGACTAGTTCCTATAACCCACAGCACAGGGCCCCTTCTAGACCAGGTGACTAGTTCCTATAACCCACAGCACAGGGCCCCTTCTAGACCGGGTGAGTCTTGGATCTTGTGCCACGGCGGTGCTGGATCAAAGCCCTAAGAATTTCAAACTGTTCATTCCAACGGTATCTACCCTTCTAAAAGCATCAGTGTGCCTCCAATCTAAAATGAACGAGACAGTCGTAACCCAGCCAGCCAACCGGCTAGTCAGACAGGGTTTGTCGGAGTGCTGTGTTGGAAGTGCTGACAGGCTAGCCACATGCAGTATTGAGTAGCCAAGTCTATATCGGTCTGTGAAGGTGTACCGTGTCATTGTGACCCCCCCCCCCCCCACCCCTCTTCTCCTGTCTGCTCCAGAATAAGCCGTGACAAACGTATCATGTGGAGCATTCTGGGACAGTCTCCAGGCCAGCAGGACTGCCAGAATACACACACGGACACACACGCACACACACACACAAGGGAACAGAAGATTTAGTGGGAGAGTTAGGTGTTTATACTCTATGTTCTATTTCCTGCGCAGCCAGTACGACTAACAATCCTCTTCGTATTGGTGGATGTGCTGCCTGTGACAACTGGCCAGAAGTCCGAGACTTCACCGAACAGGCGATAAGGGAATTTGACCCATAGTGATGGGGTCACTGGTCAAGCTCTCTTTGGGGTCCATGGTGGTGTAGCGGTCTAATGCGTTGTCACTGTGTGGCCTCCCTGGGGGGTGGCTAGTTAATCTGGGCTCGAAGATTCGTCGCGCCACAGCGACCCCGTGTGGCGTCGGAATCATGGTCACAGGTTCGAGAAAGTGTGGGTCGTCTCTCGCCTTTGTGTCGCCAACCGGCGGGGTTGCGCGACGAGTCTTCAACAGTAAGAATGGGGCAACTGGACAATATGTCGGGTGTAATTGGCTACCAAATTGGGAAAAAACAGGAAAACTGAAACAAACAAACAAACAAAACTCTCTCTCCCTGCTCTGCTTGACTTCCGTCAATGACAATCGGAATCCGAATATTTTTAGGTGTTTGGCATCACTTGCACATAGTCCTCTGTGGGAAAAGTGAAAACAAGCGCCAGGGGAATGCTTATGTCCAAGCCAGGCCAAACATGTAAAAATATTCGGATTGCGATACATTTCACAGGAGAGCATATTGAGGTCAGTAAGATTACACCTTGTGCTTCCAGTCTCGGAAAACATTTTTCTTCCTAAAGCGCTCTCCAATCAGAGACCCCGCAGTTTTTCCAACGCATTTACATATGCCCCATTGACTTCCATTGTAGCCCAGTGAGAGCTTACATAAAAACTGCAGCTAGCTCAATACTGGAAAGATCTGTGAAATTATGGTCTCTATGTTTCAAGTTCATGGTAGACAGACCACAAAGTAGCTCACTACCCCTTTAAGACCGATGCCGATATTTTCTGTACACAAGCCCTTCTGTTGAGAGTGTCTACACAGCCTGAAGTGTTGCGATTGGACGGCGTTACGTGCTCCAATCAGAGGAGTGGGATGGGGGTATGGGCACAGTGACCGGTCTTTAACGGGTGGCAGGTGGGGGAGGAGGAGGGAGGGACTAATTAGATGGGAGTTGGCTAAAGCTACTGGTAGACACCAATAACCCTCACCTGGGATGACCCTGTGTGTGTGTGTGTGCGTGTGCACGCGCTTGAGCGTGCACGTATCTGTGTGTGCACGTGTCTGTGTGCGTGTGCATGTTAAATCTCTAATCAAAACTGTACAGTAATGAGCGGCTTGGAGCAGAGCGACGTTCCTAAGAAGATTCACTTGATGGAAGCTGAGATGGCGGTGTTGTGTTTCCGACTGGCCTGGGGAGAAGGCTTTTCAAAGGAAGGCTAATCACTGCTCTCCACCCCCCGATAATGAAAATCTGAAATGATGCGCAGGGATCAGCGCTCATCTGAGGAACACAATGGGAAGTCTGTGCCCCCCCCCCCCCCCCAACATATAAAAATGAGTTTGTCTCTCCCATTCCTCTATTTCTCCCTCTCCCTCCTTCGCTCCTAAACACAGGGTTTTTTTTTGCATTCAGACAAACATTTCTGTGATTGGGGGAGGGCAGGGGCTGAGGGGAGGGGGGAGGAGGGTAAACAGCAGTGTAGGCAGGGTGTCTGCAGCCAGACATGTGGCCAGGGCTGATAATGGCTATCACCAGTCGACACACTCTTACAGAACAACGCGCCAACAGCGCTGGGATGAAGAGGCTGGGGCTGCTTTGTTCCACCCTTCAACACACACACACACACACACACACACACACACACACACACACACACAAACACACACACACACACACAAATTCATACAAAACGGTAAATACCCCGCCCCACACACACACACACACACACACACACACACACACACACACACACACACACACACACACACACACACACACACAGTAGGCTACTCAGGCAGGGTATCAATCTGAAATGTCTACTGCTCTCCAGTGCCATTATAAACACCAGGAGAGCGAGAGTTATGATGGACTGGGCTCTTTCACTCACACTGGCCACCATTTTCAAGCACAACCCTAAGCTAATCACACACACACACACACACACACACACACACCGACATGATGACGGATGGGGTTGGTGTGAGTGACAGTGGAGAACAACCTTGTCTGTTAGATATTGTACTGTACCATATCTGGGGGGAAGGGCGGAGAGAGCAAAGCTGCTTCCCTCATCTGTCCCTCACCTCACACATTCTTAATGCTCCCTCCATTTTTATATACCCAGCCCCCCCCCGGCTCCCGCCCCCCCTCCCCCCCCGCCTCTCTTTCTCTCCATGGTCTCCTTCTCTCTTGAAAAAAAAACCTCTCCCTCTTTCTCTCTCTCTCTATCCCTTGTAACCCTCTGTTTGAAAATCTACCCCCCCCAGCAGCTAGTCTTGTAGCCTCGCCCCCCCGTCGTTTAAGCCTTCTTCTGTATCTCCATGGCTTCCTCCTCCAGGCACTCTGCTGAGTGCTCTAATCTGCACACTGCAGCAGAACACCTCGTACCCCCTTCAGAAACCCATGTGGCCACTGCTGTACACACACCCACACACATGTGCACATGCGCACACACACACACACACACACACACACACACACACACACACACACACACACACACACACACACACACACACACACACACAACACTGTATATAGACACGCGCCACACAAATTCATACAAAGACACACACCCACAAACACATGTACTGTATAGACACACACACATTACAGTATATTACAGTCATTTCGCTGACGCTTTTATCCAAAGTGACTTAATGTGATGTAATAATTGCACCGAACGTAGGAAAAGCCAGTGTACTAAAACTTGCCAGAACACAAGTGACAAAGAGCATAATTCCACCACTGCGGGGCCAGGACAGAGAACAGCCATGACCGTGTTGATCGACCGCAGGGGCCTCGTAGTGACGGCGCCACCACTTGGCCTGAGGTAGCAGAGCGTAGTGGTCGGGAGGGGGTGTAGGTCTTGACCATGGCCTGGAGATAGGAGAGAGCTGTTCCTTTCATTGCCCTGTAGGCTAGTACCAGAGTTTTAAACTGGATACAAGCTACAGGAAGCCAGTGTAGAGAATGGAGAAGGGAAGTTGTGTGGGAGAACGTGGTTGAACACCAGGCAAGCTCTAACTTTCTGGACAAGTTCCCAGGGTTTAAGGCTGATGCTGGGGCCCCAGCAAGGAGGGAGTTGCAGTAGTCCAGGCAGGAGATGACCAGGGCCTGGATGAGCACCTGCGCCACTTCTTCAGTGAGGAAAGGCCGAATCCTCCTGATGTTGTAGAGCAGGAATCTGCAAGAGCGTGTAACGGATGCGATATGTGTGGACAACGACAGTTGGCCGTCCAGGGTCGCACCCAGATTCCTAGCAGTCCGAGTTGGAGACACCACTGTGTTGTCAATGGTGAAGGCCAGATTGCGGTGAGGGCAGCCCTTCCCCGGGAGGAACAGCAGCTCAGTCTTATCCAGGTTGAGCTTGAGATGATGTGTCGCCATCCACTCCGAGATGTCAGCCAAGCACCCAGCTATGCGTGCCTCCACTTGTGTGTCAGAAGGGGGAAATGACAGGTGGGAAATGACAGCTGGGTGTCATCGGCATAGCAGTGATAGGCGAAGCCATGCGAGCGAATGACAGAACCCAGAGATGTAGTGTAGAGGGAAAAAAAGAGGACCCAGGACAGACCCTTGTGGCACCCCCGTAGTCAGACTACGTGGTTCTGAGATTGATCCTCCTGGTAGGAGCGGCCCATCAGGTAGGATGCTAACAGGGAACGTGCAGAACCGATGACGCCTTTCTCCTCGAGGGTGGAGAGGAGGATCTGGTCACACAAACCCAGCTACACAACACAGTCTCCACCTGTTCGAATTTCAGCCACTCATTACTTTCAGCGCCGGTGGCAGGTAGCACTTCCTACCTGCCAACTGCGGTCAGATGCCTCCGCAGCTTGGCCCAGAAACCCTGATGAAGTCATGACAAAAGAGGACTTGAAATGCATTTTCCATTTTGCCTTTTGTAGGGCGAGTGAGTGTTCTGTCTCCAGCTCCCTCCACTGCTGCCCTTCTCTCCAGATCTCTATTGTCTAGGAGAACTTAGGAGAGCCGCCATGACTCCTCTCCTCTCATCCCCTCCCTTTACCTCTCCCCTCTCCTTCCCGCCCCCTCTCTTCTCTCCCCTAGCCATCCCACTCTTCTCCTCGACTCTCCTCTCTTCTGTCCCCTAATCAACCCTCTCCTCCCCTCTCTTATCCTCTCCTCAACCCTTTTCTCTTGGGAGCCAATGCTCCCATTCTCCCCTTAATTCTCCCCTCCTCCACCCCCCCCCCCCCCCCTTCCACTTTTCTCTCCCCACTCTCCTCCCATCTGCTCTCTTCTCCTCCTCTTCCTCTCCGTGGTATGACAGCTGCATAGCTAACTCTGATGACACCAGAGTAAGAGCCTGAATCAGCCACACAGCACAGCTTGCTTCCCTCTGGAATATGTAGAGAGTGGGTCGTATGCCCACCTCCCTTGTTCTCTGTAAAGCGCATTGTGTTGCCTCTGGGTATGAAATGCGCTATACAAGTAAAGCTTTGATTGATTGATTGATTGATTGATTGATTGATTGACAGCACAGCGTGTCACGCTCAGTACCTGATTGGTGTGGCCACTTCTCACATGGCTGCCAGTAGTAGCGCTGTACATTCTACAGGCACTTCCTGTCACACTGCACTGTGTAGCAAGTTAGGACGTGGTGCACAGTGTTCGCTATGGCACATTGGTTTAAGCCGTAGAAAGGCTCTCTCCATCAATAAACGTTGCGCAATCTACTCTGTCGAAATACTCCACAGGCTTAAAGTCATCTGCTTCCGCTAAAAACAATAGGTCCTCTGTGAGGACAGGAAGTATCAGTTTTCCCATTAAAACAGGCATTTATAAGGCCTCCTAAGTAGACAATAAAAGTTACCGTGTGTCCAAGTGCAGGTACTGGACTAATTAAAGCTTTAACATGACATTAGACTGACCAGAGCACAATATTTGAAACTCCATTGCACTCACTTTACTCACTTGTCTGCTGATAGTCATGTTCTCTTTCTATCCCTACCTCTCTTTGTGTCAGTGCAACTCTTTCTTTCTCTATCTCTCTCCTCTCCTCTCCTCTCCTCTCCTCTCTCTCTCTCTCTCTCACTCTCTCTCTCTCTCTCTCTCTCTCTCTCTCTCTCTCTCTCTCTCTCTCTCTCTCTCTCTCTCTCTCTCTCTCTCTCTCGAGGAACGTCCTGTCTCAGTGGGGTGCTGGTATTTTAAGTATGGCAGACTGACTCCTCCTCGCCCCAGAGCAGCACAGAGCTCTTTCAATTTGATACCTTCTTATCGTTCCACCAAATTGAATTTGTTGAGTAGGGGCAAGAGAGGAGACTGACCCACATTTGTGACACAATTAAGCGTCAGAACCGGAACAAGAGAGCAGAGAGAAAATGGGAAATCCAGGAAGAAGAAGTCGAGGTCTGGTCATGGACGGTACATAACAGTTATATCCGCCGATACTGTACCTTAAATGACCTCGCTGAACGGCAAAAGGTCCGCCTCTAATCTGCCAGTCACACGGCAAACTGTCAATACCGGCGCATGGCACTGCGAGGCAGAGGGAGACTGTGTGTCTGTTGTGTG
This sequence comes from Borostomias antarcticus, assembly GCF_949987555.1. Lineage (NCBI taxonomy): Eukaryota > Metazoa > Chordata > Actinopteri > Stomiiformes > Stomiidae > Borostomias > Borostomias antarcticus. The sequence goes on along the minus strand of NC_140239.1, from coordinate 26,880,794 downwards.
TGTGCGTTGTCGACTAGAGAGGACCGTGGTCGAAAATATCAGTTGCTGACTTCTCAATCATTTTGCTGACTTCTCAATCATTGCGTGCCTTAGAATGTACTATTGTACTATTCTACATAATACTATTATTATATTATCACCAGGGATACATCTTTGAAGTGTGTGTGTGTGTGTGCGTGTGAAAACGTGTGTGTGTGTGTGTGTGTGTGTGTGCGCGTGCTATGTGTGCGCGTTGGGGGAGGTTAGAATGCAGCGTTAGCATGTGGGTGTAAATGTAAAGCAAAAACCATCCTGGCGCTCAGTATGGCGCCGATCTGTAATAATGATCAACGCATTAGTTTTCGCATTAGCAGTATGACACTGCTATGGATGGCAATGGAGGGAAAGACGTTAATGGGCTTCAGGTCAGCAGGACAGTATTCTGGAACTGTCTCAATGATGGAAGTACTGGGAAAGGTGCAGAGGGGAATGCTCCTCCTGGGCATACTGTGTCATTAACAGGCCATGGCCTTACTGCCGAAGGGGAAATAGCGAGCTGGTCGCTCAGACCGGAGAGACGGCTAAATGAATAAGTCAAGGGTGGAATTTGAGGCTCTCTAAAAGTGAACACAATCTAGGCAGAGGCTGGTGAATCATTAACTAGCTCTAATGGACAGAGAGAAAGGGAGAGAGAGTGAGAAGAGAGAGAGAGAGAGAGAGAGAGAGAGAGAGAGAGAGAGAGAGAGAGAGAGTCCACGGAGGACGTTCAAAGAACCCCTGTGCCGTGCACATAGGACTTCTGTTGAGATGCGTCGGTCCCCTGCCTGATTCCTCCAGCGAAATCAATTAAAGGACAACTATTGAGGTCTTCAATGATTACGCCAAGCTCTTTTGGCAGCTTTAGTTAAGAATGCTTAGAATCTGTGTCATCCTGGTATGGAGAGAGAAAGAGAGAGGGGGGGGGGGGGTTAGAGAGAGTGAGAGGATGAGTGAGATGGTGAGAGAGAAAGAGAGAGAGAAAGAGCGGATGAGAGAGACAGCGAGAGTGAGAGAGAGACAGAGTGAGAGAGATAGAGAGAGAAAGGAAAAAAGAGATAGAAGAAAGGATATGAGATGAGGGGAAACAGAGGGATAGAGAACACCGGGATGAACCGCCTACGCCTCGCTAACCTGGTCAATAAAGCCGCCGTGCGCCAGGGACACTTTAAAAGACCCACAGATTAGAAATGAGGCTGTTTGAAGCGACTCTATAGAGAAAGAGGCCACCTGGCTGACTAGTGTGGCCGTGCCAGTCAAATCACAGGGGCACATTCAGAGGGAAGGGGGGGTCTTGGACTACCTAATAACCACATCAAACTGTCGCTGTCATGGATTGCATTGTCATGGCAACAGGGTTTAGCGTTTGAAGGGAGTCGGAGCGAGATGGAGGTGAAGGGAGCCATGCCAGGTAGTCGTCTTCGTCTTGTTCTACGGAATGGCGAACGATTCGGCTGCGGCATTCTTATACAATGCAGCACGCAGCAATTTTTGGGGGCCAAAATCAGTTTTCTGTGGAAGAGCTGAGCTGTATCAGTGTAACCAGGCGCGTCTTATCTCTCTGTCTCGCAACGCTGAGGGAAGGCGGCCTGATTTGGCAAGCGGCCAGGGTGGCGGCCGATCACCAGAGGCTTCAGCTACGGCCCCGCCCTCACCTTGGGACTGTCGGCCCCCTACTCAAAAGTCTGACATCTATCTCTGCTGCCCTGCTATTCCTGCATGTCAGACACAAGAGCTACCCGTCCCAGAGGGTGAACTGGAAGTGTCTGGCAGCTATGTTCTCTCTTCTGCCATGCAAATATCTAACTGGCAGCAGGAGCCGGGGCCTGACCTTTATCTCGGTGGGAATTTGAATCTATTCAAATGATCCTCTCAGATGTTAAGAGAGACAGCTGGGCCAAGACAACACGACGTGTTCCGAGCCCACGTACTTAACAGAGAGTGTCAGTGCGACTTGGGAGATGATGACAGATGGCTCCATGCTGATCCGATAGGCCTACTTCAGACCGAACCTCTGTGTCTAAAGCCTAATTTATACTCAGTCGACAAGTGTCCTGCAACAAATGTCTGTCGACGGAAAAAAAATGTCGCCCGATGTCCGTGGTAACTTGCAGACGCGTGGCTGATTGATCCATGGCAACGAACGTGCCTTCTATCTAGCTATCCAATCACAGCTGTGCGGCGGAAGTGATGGCGTCTGCGACATTAGAAAGTTTGGTAGGTGCAAGACACCCCTGTCCGACACAAAAAAGTGTCGACAATGACGTAATTTCTGTCTGACTGACACTACGACAAAGTATAAATTGGCCTTAAGCCCATCCAGTGCCAGTCCTGGAACATTTGGTGCCCTAAGGCTCATGACAACTTTCTCAGCAACTTTTGAGAGTACTGGCAGTTTACTTGTTGGTCTATATTTACTGGCTTCAAGGTGGTCTCCGGATTTAAAAATAGACGTGACAATAGCATATTTCTCGTCATCGGGCAAGAAGCCACGTTTATAAGACAAGTTAATAATATAATATTTGTGTAATTGAACAAACATGGTGTCAAATTGGGAAGCATCTCTACTTTCGAGCTTTTTAAGGAGCTGATGATTTTGGTTGCGCCACGACGTGACTTCAACGATCGGTGATAACCAGGAGCTAGCGCTGAGGGGAGGGACAGAGGGGTTGTGTGAAACGTCTAGGCCGGCGATGGACTCAGACTGGTAGAAAGAGAGAGAGACAGAAAGAGAGAGAGAAAGAGAGAGAGGAGAAGAGAGAGAGAAAGAACTTTGCTGTGCTGCCTGCGGTCTTTCCAGCAGAGATAAAGCAACTATTCCTGTTTCTCCATCAAACATCTTGATGCTCCACATCAGACTTTCATCGGGCCCCGGGCCCCTGGCACCAGAAAACACATCTATTTGATTGCCGTGCCGTTGGTGCTTTCGCATGGCGGTACCGCAAATCAAAAAGTCAGCGTCACGGTGTTCAAGAACATGGAAGAAAGAACATCCAAACAACCATAGGGTTCTGTGTTGATGTATCTGGTTCTTTTGGATATTGGAGCCTGACAGCCTGTTCTCTTCTCGGCTCTTCTCCAGAAGCTCCCAGAGAGAACCTTCATATCCTTTTCATGGTAGCGCCTTACCTGGAGTCACGTGGGGAGTCTTCTGGGTGAACCGTGTCAGATGATTCAGATGAACAGTGTCAAGATAATTTTTGAGTAATGGCTCCAGAAATAGCCTGAGGCAGCGGGTTATGAATACCTGTGTCTCTGAGGAGGGGGCGGGCGGAGCTTAGTCATGCTCTGCTCTGTCACTCCTCATGAACTCATAAAGAACGCCTCTGCCTCTGCATCGACAGGGATTATGGCAATCGCATCGAGCACACACGTGCGCACGCACGCACGCACACACACACACACACACACACACACACACACACACACACACACACACACACACACGGCCTCCCAGCACGCCCATCTTAGCCTCTGCCAGGAGATGTGGGGCTCATCCCTTGTCAGATTAAAACCCACCTCAGTCACAACGCTGTCATTCACTGGCAGCAGTCAGAACATGGCTGATTGGCCCAGAGGCTTATCGTTAAGCTCAGACTGTCTATTGACTAGGCATCAACAGCTGGTCTCCATCTTATAAAAGTCGCTTCGCCTTCTTCAAATGGAGCCCGGCTGCACACAGATTGTCGGGCTGGCAGCGCCGCAGATGGGGGGGGCAATTATCTCAGGTTCTCTGAGAGCAGGACAGAAAACATCCCCCCAATTTTGTGGATCTGCCACGCTGGGTGTTTGAGAATGGACCCCAGCAGTTCCGTTGGAAAGGAGAGATGTGCCTCCTGAGAGAAAATGCGTGTGTGTGTGTTTGTGCGTGTGTGTGTGCACGCCTGTGTGTGCGTGCGAGTCTGTGTTCGCGTGTGTGTTTGAGTGCCATGCAGTGGATAACAAGTGAATCAGAATTCACAGGGAGTTACAGAGCTGTAACTAGGAACAACAAAGTGTTTAGAAGTCTTTTTACCTCCGTCCTTTCACTGTTGAAAGAGTGTCACTCTCGCTAGAGGAAGCCTAGAAATATATAGGACATTATTCTCTTGTTCAGCTACAAAGTCTACAGTTCCAAGCAACCAAACAAGGCATGTCAAGAGTTTCCATAGTCCATTCACCCTCGATTGTCCACACACACACACACACACACACACACACACACACACACACACACACACACACACACACACACACACACACACACACACACACAGAATCAGAGAATCAATGAGTGTGTGACTTGCATTTTAAAAACGAGCCCACACACTCAGGGCCAAATCCACAAAAGGATTGCGCAGCTTTTGCAGTGGCAAAAGCCATGCAAATGAGACCAAAAATAGCATCCAATCCATAAAGTACAATACATGTAAAGGGTGAAAAGTATTGCAAACTGCACCGAAGAGCGAATAGCTTCACGGCTGCACCAGTCTCATTTGAATGTATGTAAATTGGCTAATTCTGTGCAAAATATCCCCAAATAAGCCTTGCCTAGCAAGACCATGAGCTAACTGCCACACGTCGTTAGAAAGGTGCAAATACTGCTTTAGAAAAGCTGGTATTAACTTCAGCAGTCAGAACTTGTGAGGTTTGAATGATATTGAATTGATAGTGGATGATATTAAGGGCGAAACATACATAGAGGGGGATTTCAAAATAAGTTCAGCCAGCTGTGATGCCCAGAAACAAATTATTTTCTGCAAAAAATTGCGGTCTGTCGTTTTCATTACGAACCAATCTGTGTCCTGAAATATGGAGAACTGCACTAACACTCTCTGATATGGATTTCCAAACACGATTTCAGTTGGGTATAGATTTCTTGATTGCAGTTTGGCTGCATGTCTCTGCACCTCGTCGGTGAGGTCATTCAGCTCTCAATCTAAAAATGTATATTTGCACTTTCTCTCTGCCATTATCAAGGATATTGTGTTCTTGGCACTAAGCCAATATTTACCACATGGCTAATTGCAATCATGGGAGTAAATTGCACACACCTGTGGCTGTGTTTGCCCGGGCATATTGTTAGTGCAAAATCTTTTGTGGATATCGTGCTAAACTGGGGCAGATTGCCGTGCAATTGCTGTGCAAAATATTGAGCTATTAGAATGAGCAATCCATTCTTTGTGGATTTGTGCCCCAGCGTTTTGTTGGCCAGCGTCTGAAGCCACCGCAAACCGGGGACAGTGAAATCTCACCGGGAGGAAGGAGGAGTAGTGGGATGTGACGCGGGCACCGTGGAGGACGCCACACGGGAGAGAGGACCCAACACCTGCTTTTTATCTGAGCTGTGTTCGGAATCGCTATCGCTAATCCCCATTGTGTGGTCTGAGAATATGCATTACAAATGTAAATGTTCTAAAAACTTGAGTTTTACTGAGACATTTTGGTTGTCATTTTGAGTGCGGATGTCACATCCATAACGCTGGAATTGCCCATATCTATTTATCTATATATCTACATATCTATATATCAAACCCTTCTGTTCACCGACATAGCTAGACAGCTCTGGCCGTTTCATTATATATATGTGTATATACAGCGTAGGCTAGTTTATACGCTGAATCACAAGTGACAAGTTAAAGCGTCTTCCCTTATGACTTGGGACAGGAGGCGCTGTGTCACGCCACACATTTCCCCCGCTATGGTAATGAGGCGCATGAGTCACCCGCCGCCCGAGACCCTCTGGCCGCCGAGGGAAACGGAGCAGCGAGGCGCTCTCTGGCTAACAATGACACATAATCACGGTAATTATATAAAGGGAAAGTTCCAATCTCCAGAAAAAAAAAATCCAATCAAAATAAGCTGTCATCCTCCATAATGTCATCCCCGCCCCTCCCCCACTGTAATGTCCCATGAAATAGAGTCATTAAGCCGATGAATTGACATTGACACCAGTCCATAACGTTAGCTGGAGAGCCAGGCACAAGAGGAGGGGGGGAGGGGGGGGGGTCCAGGAAACTGAGCTCATAAATTTCCTCCAGGCGTTCCGAGCGCGGCGTCGCTGCGTTTACGGTACGGTACGGTACATGTTTTCCCCTCCCCAGCTCCTCATCTCTCTCTCTGTCGCTCTCGGTCGCCGTCTCCGTCCTCGTCTCTCGCTCCGTCTCTCTCCATCGCTCCGCGTCTCGCTCCGTCCCGGTTTCTCTCTTGACTCTCCATCCATCTCTCCTTCCATCCATCCATCTCTCTCTCTCTCTCTCCGGATGAAGGAGTGTGTTTCAGGCTATAAATTTGTTGGCACAGGTCATATTTCACTTCCAGTTGATTGGATGGAGATTTACATGTCTTATTCATAGTGCTGACAGAGAGAGGGGGAGTCAGAGAGAGAGAGACAGAGAGAGAGACAGAGAGAGTGAAGGGGAGAGAGGGTGAGAGAGACAGACAGAGAGAGAGAGAGGGAGAAAGAGAGAGAGATTATTTCCATAATCACAGAAAACTGCAGTGTCGGGGAAAACAGATGTGTGAACTCTGCTACAATAGGGAAGAGAAGAGGTGTGTGTGTGTGTGTGTGTGTGTGTGTGTGTGTGGTAAAACAGATTCATTACACTATCAGCATTCCTGAAACTACGGCATGCGGCTTGTTCTAAACTGACCTCTTTGCAGAATCTGCCTCTGCCAGTTCAGTCTGAATCCTTTCTTTGTTTGCAACAACCAGAAATCCATTTCTTAACAAGATGACCACTTATGGACTTCAGAAACTCAATGGCATTCTGGATGCAGGTCCACAATTGATGTGGGACAGTGTTTGATATCAGTAGCTACTATGAAATAGCTTCAGTCCTGTTGAGTCACATACATGTACCGAAGGAGGCTGAGAGCTGCAACACGACTCCCAAGAGTCCCATTCCTCACTGCCCACACACACACGCGCGCGCGCATACACATACACTAACACGGAGATCTGTTACAAAGACAGCTCTTGCTGTACGCAGCGCATATCCTGGTATAGGAGGGGAAGGTGGACAACAGCACCTGGCATTCCAAGGTGTTTGTCACTGTGTCTGGCAACCATGGCAACTACACCAAGTGTCTGTTACTGTAATTTGGCACGGTCGGTCAAACACGCCACATTACGCGACAACCACCCCCACCCCCTCAACCAATGAGAGGACACCTTATTTATACCCCTCAAAGAGGCACCTGTTAATGTTTGGGCAGTACAGGAATGTGCAGGCCTGTGGTGTGTGTGTGTGTGTGTGTGTGTGTGTGTGTGTGTGTGTGTGTGTGTGTCCAAGTGTTTGTGTGTATTAGTGTAATAATTTAGCTAGTGCAAGCACATCCTATAGTATACACCAAACATGAACACATGAGCATACACACAGAGGCAGGCACACACAAACACACACACACACACACACAATTCTCTAGTTGCCATGGCGCTGCCCATGGAATGGCGGATATGTAAAATAGCAGAACCAGATGGAGCAGGGAAAGGACTGATGGCCCTCCTGCACAACGCAACACAACACAACACAACACAAACACCACACAACACAACACAACACAAACACAACAGAACACAAACACAACACAATACAACACAACACAACACAAACACCACACAACACAACACAACACAACACAAACACCACACAAACACCACACAACACAACATAACACAAATACCACACAACACAACACCACACAACACAACACAATACAACACAAACATGACACGACACAACACTACACAAACAAGACACCACACAACACAACACAAATACCACATAACACTAGGAAACCCACACATGGCACAACACAAACAAGACACCACACAACACAACACAAACACCACACAACACAACACAAACATGACACAACACGACACGACACGACACGACACGACACGACACAACACGACACAACACTACACAAACAAGACACCACACAACACAACACAAATACCACATAACACTAGGAAACCCAAACATGGCACAACACAACACTAAACAAACAAGGCAAAACACAACACAAACATGACACCACACCACACAACACAAACATGACATGAAACAACACTAAACACACACCACACCACACAACACCGCGAAGAGAGGGCCTGACTGGCAAACTGGTTTCTGGTTTACTTGTCCATGGTGTTTCAAGAGGTGTGTGTGTGTGTGTGTGTGTGTGTGTGTGTGTGCGTGTGCGTGTGCGTGTTAGTGTTCCTGTTCTCGGCGTGCGTCGATGACCATGTGTGTTCCTGCCAGGTGCGGCATTTGTCACGCGTGTTTGGTAGGAAGGACACAGAAACACATCAAACACCAGGCAAATGCAGCCAAAGAACAAACAGCCTGAAGCAGTCGAGAATTATGACCA
>NC_140239.1:26852421-26867421 GCF_949987555.1 Borostomias antarcticus | reverse complement strand
GATAGACAGAGAGAGAGATACAGAGACAGACAGACAGACAGACAGAGAGAGAGAAATAAACATGATTAGAAAGCAGTGTATGTGTGTATGAGAGAGAAAGGGAGAGAATGAGACAGAGACAGGGTGAGAGAGTGACAGAGAGAGAGACAGAGAAGAGAGACAGAGAAAGAGAATGAGACAGAAAGAGAGATAATATGAGACAGTGACAGAGAGAGAAAAGGAGGGAGAGAGAGAGAGAGAGAGACAGAGAGAAAGAGAGAAAGAGAAAGAAAGAGAGACAGAGAGAGAGACAGACAGAGAGATAGAGACCGAGAGAGAGAGAAAGAGAGACAAGAGAGAGAAAAGGAGGGAGAGAGACAGAGACAGACAGAGAGAGAAAGAGAGACAGAGCGAGTGGTGGGAAAGAAAGAAATCCAGGGTAGCTTGATGCATGTGCGGCCTTTGCCATGGTGACTTGCTATGGCAACACGTCGTTGCTGTGAAATCTCTCATAGTGTGGTGGCATGGCTGTGGAGAACGGCCCCCTGATTACACACTCACAGACACGCTTTAATGAATAGAATGATGAAGGACTGCGCATATAGAACTGTACACATGCACACTCCAAGCCTGAGAGCAGAGAAATGAACATCCTTGAGCGGAAAAGACTTCTCTCAAGTTCTTTGCTAAATAGACGCGTGGCAAATGGTTCTCTGAGCACTTCAATTTCCTCTACAGACCTCTAGCACCAGGGAGGTGTGGACTCACATATTCCTTATCACCGTCCATTCAAGATACTTCGTCAGTCTCTAACGCCAGTAGAGGCTTCACTGATGAACGACTCCCCTCCCTTGAAGAACACAACGTCAACATTCCCTACGGAGAACGAGATGTAAAGGTCGAAGGATGGCATACGGCGCCCGAGGAGGATTAGATGGCTCACAAACAGAGCAGAGGGAATTCGCCTAACGATCTGAGAGCAGTCATTTTCACCAGTGGCTTCTTAATGTCTGAACTCCCTCCAGCCCGCAGCCCCAAACACATTAAGTCATTACGGAGTCTACAGAGAGAGAGAGAGAGAGAGAGAGAGAGAGAGAGAGAGAGAGAGAGAGAGAGAGAGAGAGAGAGAGAGAGAGAGAGAGAGAGACGCGCTTGCACGCTGCATTCACTAATGAACTGAGAGTGCTCCTCTGCAGAAGATTTTAAAGATTTGTGTGAATTACACCACATGAACCAGGGAGGGAAATCATCTTGTTTGGTAACTTTGTCCACTTTGTCATCGTTACCGCCGGGTACTTTCAGTGACACTTTATTTGGAGTGAAAGCAGCCTGGAGCCTATTTGCTTTGCAGTTGTGGTTTCACGTCTATGCGGATGCTGTCCAAAAACAGGCCTACCCATAAACAATGCAATGCTTCTGGAATAGGCTACTTCGTTTGGTATGTCCATGTTTTATTCTAATTCGTAGTAACTGGCGAGACTAGGCTGCTCGATTGGGCATTTGTGTGACAGGATACCAGCGGGCTCAGGACCGGAAACCAAGCAAATAGAAACCAGGCTCTCCCCTGAGGAGGGCCTGGTGACGCCAGGGTGAAAGTAAGGTGGAGAGTGCGGAGACCAAGTGGCACTCTCTGTGCATAGGGGATAGCCCCGGCCTACATTAGTGGTTTGTCCTCTTATTGCGAATGAGAGTTCACCTTCACCACGTTTCAACTAGTACATTCTAATGAGGTCCACCTGTTTATAAATGTTTACAAGTATTGCAGATCTCTTCAGTACTGGGCTACGGAAACTGAGATTCCTTGAGGGAATTCCAGTGACGAGTCATGACAATAACTAAGAAATCCGGAAGAAGTTGTCTCCTTATCAAGATCATTTTCTCTCTCTTGAGCTGGACACTACAGCAGGTGGCCTGCTGCTGTCTCTAGTCCCCGACCTGAGCAGTAGACCCACAAGGTCACGGACATGCTCTGGCATTCCCTAGGCTCCCTGTCTTTGTCCGTCAGGTTTGAGATGTGCAGTCACAGTCGGCGTTTTTGCCACACCACGGGACATTTCCCCCCCTCGCTGGGCAGATTTCATTTCAATTTCGCCTCGATATCCCTCCACGGGGTCTGCCATCTTCACTCCGCTTCAGCGATCCAGGCTGCGTGCTGAAGCTAATAGCGGTCCGCAGTCCCTGGACTGTTCAGGTAGGGTTTTACACTGTAGGATGCAGTACCTGCAGGCATGTAATATGAAACTTTATGTCGTTGAGCACACTTTCTAGTTGACAGTATTTTGAAGTCTGTCCTCATTTTGTCCCCTCAAACTACTGCTGTTCATACAGGAAAAAAAATCCACTATTTCCTACTTCCTGCCTATGACGTCACAAGTCGGCAAGTCCTGTACCAACATTTTTGCCAAATTGTTCCGTACACTTGAGGGGGCGTTCATGTGAATTTTCCCAGTCGGGAACTCATCTTTCTGATTATTCGACATGAATGCAGCATTAGTCATACTGTGAAACCATCTGGCTTCTCACTTGGCAGGTAGTTCAAGAAAGAGCATGACTTGCCCTTGGTGTAACGTGAGTTCATGCCCAGGGCGATGCAGCATAAAAATGTGAATGCATACTCATTGTGCTGTGTGACATGATTTTAAAGATATTTTAAAGTTTACAATTATGGTCCAGGCAGTTCTGCTGACAGACTCATGTATTTGTCATTTGTCTCCTCCTCCTCTTCTACCTCATGCACACTTCCCCATAGTTTAATTTAGCTTAGCTATTAGCTTTTATGCACATGCTTATGTTGCACACGCTTATGTTTGACCTTGGGAGTATCCCAGTATATTTTTCTTTGTTGTATTTTTAAAATGTGTTAGTTTGTCACCCTGTAGTAGAAAATGCTTAGTGCAGCTTCAAGCTAGATCAGGCCAACCAGTTCCTAATTTGTAGCAGTTACTGTTTCTTCATCTTGTTTGCATCTCGTGATCTGAACAGTAGACCTGAAACTACTAAACAGAGAAAAAGGGCTTCAAAGATTCAGAGCTGTTCACACTTCTCAAAGGACATGGATTTTGACAACAAAATATGACAAATTTTGTGATCCTAAAACTGTTGTTTGTTATATGGAGTGGGTTTTCCGCAACTTCAATTTTCATAATATGAAAAGGAAAAAAAATAAATGTTGCCCTCTAGTGCATTTCATGGACTGCAGACATCAGGACCGAGCCTCCAGTGGCTTTCACAGAAATAAAGTCCAGTGTTCATTCCTCTGGGGAGTAAAAGGGATAGAGGGGTACTAGCTCAGTGTCCATGCCTCTGCCCATCCCGTCTGGACACTGTGCCAGTCCCCTTCTTCTTGGGACTGCGGTGGATGGCACAGAGCCTGAGGAAGATGGTCTCAATCAAGTGGCAGCAATCTGGCCACTGGGCAGTGGCCTCTTCACTCTCTCCACCCCTGGAGTGAACTCCTGCCTCTTCTTAGGAGACCTGAACCTCCCCAAGTCCAGACAGCTCTGGTGTCTGGCAGCAAACACCACCCTCTTCTTGTCATAGTCCAGCAGGTTCTCCCACAGAGCTAAGCAGAGAGAGAACACAACAGCACATGAGAAGACTAAAGCCTGTGTGCGTGTGAACATGTATGACAGGGCACAGAGGGAAAGTAGCAAGACAATAAATGTTCCTGACCTGCTGGTTGGTTAGGGCCAGAGAGGTCTGACCTGCTGGTTGGTTAGGGCCAGAGAGGTCTGACCTGCTGGTTGGTTAGGGCCAGACAGGTCTGACCTGCTGGTTGGTTAGGGCCAGAGGTCTGACCTGCTGGTTGGTTAGGGCCAGAGAGGTCTGACCTGCTAGTTGGTTAGGGCCAGAGAGGTCTGACCTGCTGGTTGGTTAGGGCCAGAGAGGTCTGACCTGCTGGTTGGTTAGGGCCAGAGAGGTCTGACCTGCTGGTTGGTTAGGGCCACAGAGGTCTGACCTGCTGGTTGGTTAGGGCCACAGAGGTCTGGTTCCTGAACTCCACCAGATACTCTGCCAAGTTGTCAACTCTGTTCATGCCTAGTACGCTAAAAATCATCCACAGCCTGAAAAAAAAGTAGCCAGGGAGGAGGAGCCGGCTTCAGAGGAGGGACCAGGCCGGAGACAGGGAAACTCGGGTCATCGAGGAGACTTGACCCAGTAAGGTCGGTGTTTGGTTTTCCACAAAGCCCTCGTCTTCTTCCTCGCCCTCATCCACATCCTCCAGCGTGTCCTCTGTCTCCCCTGATTCAGGGTTCACCTTCTTCAGGGGTTGTCCGGTCTGACTCAGTAGGTAGTCAACACCAAGCAGCTCTCCTATGAAGGGTGCGCGTGAATACACACACACACACACACACACACACACACACACAATACACACACAATACGCACACACACACACACACACACACACACACACATAATGCCCTGTTAGTCGTATTCAAAGGTCATTCATTACCTGTTATTACAGTTATATCTGCACCATCTTATTAGTGTACAGTTGGCTTTGGCAATGGGAATGATACAAATAAAGCCGCAAACCAAAAGTATTATGTAGCCAGATATCAAATAAACATACAGTACCAGTGTATTTGGCGGGTGGACTGAAGGTTGGCACATATGCCCAGCCAAACACCTTAAGGCTGTTGGTGATGACACAGTGGGCCTTGTGGCTCTCAGGTTTAGTGCTCATCTAAAGATAACATGAAAATAATAAGGATAACAATAGTTACAGCTATGTATCCCAGCATAAACAGGGTGTAAGCAAACTACACTGATAACATGTTTTGCATTCAGATACAGTAATGACATGCATATATCTACATGCATCGACAACAGTTGTCATTCTTACATTATCTAGGCTTCAGGTGGGGTGAAATATTGTGTTCTATTGTCCACCCTAATATAAAACCCTAATATTTTACACCGCATCCATCTACTCCAAGAAGCTCACCATTACGCATGGAGCGCGCCTAGAAGACAGTTATCCATGTGGCTTACTAACGTTACAACATATACAGTACACACTGGCTAAACGTTGGCTTATAGCCAACCAATTCACATTGTTTGAATAAGCTTTACATGGTACCATATTGGCGTGGCAAACTACACGGATAACTGGTTATCTTGATTGCTACCGTGCTCACTGAAGTTGACCCGACAGCAAAATGATAAGCTAAGTAATGCTAACATTAGTTCGATCTTGTCAACACCGCTTCCTAAACTAGTCTAGCTCTTGTCGACACAGCTTCGTAAGGTATAGCTGTTAGTTATCGGTTGACCCTACAGCAAAGTTATGAAATTACCTTGTGCGACGGATGGAAATATAATGTATGTAACTATTTAAGAAGGAAATGAACAATGATTACTTACTTTGATCTGCTTCAGCCCACTATTGTACCGGGAGACGAAAATGTTGCCGAGCGAAGCTGGGGAGTTGAGTGTTGTTGTAGCCTACGGTAAACTTGGCAGAAGACATAAAGAAGGGAAGGGAAATGGTCCAAGAAATGGCCAAGTTGTTTTCAATTTGTGTGTGATTCAGCCCAGTGATTCAGGTAGCATATGATTTATATGTGATTTATATGTAATACCACAGGTGGTGTTAACTTCCACGTTGCAGAGGGGCGGTTTTAACTCCCAAATGCTGCGACAAATCTGATTTCTGGGCTTGTGCCAAAGACATATTACCGAACGGGCCTACTGGGCCCAGGCGCCCAAGACCTCAAGGGGCCCTTTGCATTTCTTGTTGCAGGGACACCGATAGAAATTTAGGGTGAGATTCCTTACACAAACATAAAAAAACATTAATATTTTGAACAGTTTATAGGGGCCCACGTCTTTTTTTAAAAGAGAGAAGCTTGTGTGGCCTACATATTTTCTTTAGCCTACTCGTTAATCTAATGGGTGGGAATGAAAGCTACCTTTCCATAGATAAATGAGTAGGATATAAAACTAGTCTATAGAGGGCACTATTAAAGTTTGTGAACTCAAGACCGTTCACACAGGTGCAGGTCACAAGGTCAATTGGTTCAATCTGTTTGATCTTGACAAAGAACCGTACATGTAAAATGGAGCGCCGTCACATATTAAGCAGAGCAGCAAAATGAAAGATTCGAAAAGAAGAGGAGTCAAGGCAGTAAGATGCTTTACAGCAGGTTCCTCGCATTTCCTTTTTTTTTTAAGAAAACAAACGCTGAGAACAACAGTGTTGTGGCGGAGGCTGTAGGGGGGTGGGGGGAGCTGGTAGGGAGGGGGAGGCTGTATGGGGGGGGGGAGCTGGTAGGGAGGGGGAGGCTGTATGGGGGGGGGGAGCTGGTAGGGAGGGGGAGGCTGTAGGGGGGGGGGGGGGGGAGATGGTAGGGAGGGGGAGGCTGTAGGGGGGTGGGGGGAGCTGGTAGGGAGGCGGAGGCTGTAGGGGGGAGGGGGGAGGGAGCTGGTAGGGAGGGGGAGGCTGTGGGGGGGGGGGGGGGGGGGGAGCTGGTAGGGAGGGGGGCCTCTACACGTCCAGGCCCAGGGGCCCATTTTTCCATGATCCGTCTATGGCTTGTGCTAGCTACATTTTAAACTGCAACGGAAAAGTAACCGACTCTATTACAATAACATATCATAAAGAGTCTACCTTCATATTTTAAGCTTGTTATGTGCATATTTAGTTATATAATAAACGACCACAAATCATCACTATGAATTCTGTGAAGTGTCGCCCTGAAAATATTGCTTGGCGATGCCTCGTCATTGTATGATAATTCCATATTACTGCACCAACGTTACTGTAGCCTAGCCTGCATAGGAGTTGGTGGAATGGGCGCAGCCCCCCTCCAGGATTCCAAATTGCAGCACTATCGTCAAAATTAGCAACCCAGTTTAAAACCGACACAACGCATTTAGATTTGAAAACCGGAATTGTTAAGAGGACACTTTGAGCTACAAAGTAAGCTAAATTGTTATAACCAAACGTTGTCTGGTTTTATACATTTACAGTTTTTGTGACGTTGTCGTCTCGGGTGTTAACGTAGCCCCTTCCACTAGCTAATACTGTGAGAGTTAGCAATATAGCCTACCTTTGTGAAATGGAAACAGATAGCTAGGTAACGTTATCGTTAATGTAACATTGCAGTAGGCCCTAACATTAGTCTATAACAGTTCTTCGCCTGTGCTGCTTATAGCTTAGGCTAACATATGGCACACCCCGATGATGCCTTATTACTTTATTAAATGTAACAAAATTAATGTCAATTTACTTCGTGACAGCTCACCTGAAATCCAGTAATTTAAGTTGCGACAGTCAACTGCTTTCTGAAGAAAGTGACGGTTTGAAGTGTGAGCGTCTTTTTTCTCTCTGTCTCTCGAGCGTCTCTTTTTCGCACTGGTTACTGGTGAGTCGCGAGCAACTGTTTCAGCGTCTCTTTCGCGCTGGTTGAAGCAAAGTAGGCCTACAATTATGTTATACAGAAGGCTATTGTAGCCTACATTTTAAGTGTAGGCTATGTTCTATTCATGTTATTTGGCGTTAATGAAATAAGCCCTATTGACAATAAAGGCCTAGGTCTACTGATCCTGCACGCACTGCTCTTCTATCAACTGGGCCTAATCTGTTCATGAAACTTTGTAGGGTAATGTAGGCTATAGGCCTACTAGTAGCCTATAGGCTGTTATTATAGGCTACTCTTGAACTTGATTTGACCGCTGATATGCATTTATTAGGCCTGATAGCCCAGTAGCTAGCCTAGTAGACGTAGGCTATTGTACCCTACATTTTAAGTATATTCCTGTTATTTGACATTAATTAAATAATTAAAGGTATCTAGACCTAGACTAGGCTATATCAATATGCCATTTGTGAATTTCGGCGAACATAGCCCAGGCCTATGTCTAATGGGCCAACTTGGAAAAAGACACCTGTTCCTTTTTAATCCTTAATCAAATTTGAATAAAACACTTATGACTAAGTGACATGAATCAGCCTCAGTCCTCAACTCTACCTTCAACTAACAACTCTACCTTTAACTCTACCAGCTGCCATGGGAAGGTGGAGGAGTGCATGAGGCTGTATAGGGGCCCCGCTAGGCGAGGTGGTGTGGCTGCTGCAGGACTGGTGTGAGAGGTCTGGTCCTGGTTCACATCGCTCGCCTGGGGGAACAAGGTATGTGGGCGGTCAGGGGCGGGCTGGCCATCTGTAGGTTCTGGAGAATCACAGAACAGCCGCCGGTGATAACGGCCAGGCTGACACCCCCCCCCCCCCCCCCCCCCCCCCCCCCCAACAGGGGTCAGACTCCAGGGCTGCTTTTTGGTCCCAGCACGCCCCTGTGTGCGGGTGTGCCTGCGGGTGCTTGTATGTTTGCATGAATTATTAATTTATTTTACCTGTTTATCTTATTCCTCAACAGCCTTTTGGACCAATGTAGAGCAAGCGATCCTCAACCTGACAGATAACCACTGCAGTCTGACCAATCAGACGTTGAGAATGAAGCTGGAGGAATGCGTCATTGTTCGTAAGAGCCAGATGTTCTACTAATACCTGCTAACAAGTCCCAAATTCACAGACCTACTTCTTAACCCTCTTGGAACCAAAGCAGTTTTGGGCCGTTTTTACTCTTGTCACATTTATTTGTACTGTGGGCTCTTTTTTCAGTGCATACATGCAGTCTGGACCTCTATTGAAACAACACAATCATGGCTAGAAATTTGATGGATTGTCTTATCGTTATTGTAACAGGATATAATGTCAGAAATAACAAACATGGAATAAATCCCACGGGCCGGATTTGGGTCTAAGAAAATGTTAAGGATGCATTCATAATAAAAGGTAGACCTAGTCATTCTCATTGATCAGCTAGTGGCCTCAGTGAATAGATATTGTACTCTAAATCGAAATAACGATTATTATTATCCCGTTCCTAATCTAACTAATCCCTTTTATTCTGTCACACTCGCCCCTTTACACCTTTATATCCTGAACTCCCTTGTACTCTCTCTCTCTCTCTCTCTCTCCCCCTCTCCTGTCTAACGTTTTCTTCAGGGTTGAGGACAGGGAGTGCGGCCCAAGGCTGAAGACAGCAGAGAACGCCAACATCCAGCCCAACCCGGGCCTCATCGTACGAGCAGAGCCCACCATCACCAACATCCTCAAGGTGTGTCTCCTACGCCCAACTACCCCCCATATACCCACTTGTAAGTCCTGCTCACACATGCGTTGTACCCTGCTACTCCCGTACGCCTCTTCCCTCACCCCTGCAACGACACGTACAGTACCTAGAACCTTCTCCAAATATACCTCTCATCTCATCTTCACTGTATCCTTTCTCATCCATTTCTATCTGTTAACACAGTCACAGAGGGCTCATAGGACTAGTAACTTAATATATCAGCATTGGTCACCCGTCTTCAGTTGAGACCAATACTGGTATAGATTTGTGACTCAAGCCATCATAAAGCTGCCCTGGTTATAAAACAGTGAATAGTTATCCATAGCCTGCTTTGATAACATTTTGTGTCTCCCCCTTGTCCCTCCTCTCCTGCCAGCACTGGAGTGCCAACGTGATCAGCTGTGTGACGGTGCATGACTCTTGTCCAATCAGCACTCCCCTAGGCCCCAAGAGGCTGGCCAACCCGGAGGAGACTCCCTCCCCCAGCCGGGAGGGGGAGGGGGGGTGCACTGCCCACAAAACCTCAGTGGGACCAGGTCAGCGTGGGCACACTGCCACTCAATCCCCCCCACTGTGTCACTTCTGTCCCTTAATCTCAACACTCTTCCGTGGATCTAGTCTCATACATCCGAATACATTATGAATTCCACTTGGCTTGGCGGACCAGCAACTGCAGTCTTACAACATTATGCTAATCCTTTAATGCTGAACTTAAAACGCTGAACACATTCTGTCTTGCTTCTAAGAGCATCCTGCCGGTGCCTCTGTGAAGTCCAAGAAGGACTGGGATCAGCAGTCCAGCAAGTCAGGGGCCTCCAGCACTGACCGTCATCAGCGAGCTACAGTACATCCACCAGATCCCTGCCTCTCAACCTGAGTCAGGTAGTTAGTTATCTGCAATGTACAATGTTTACATTTACTGATTGTGTTTGGGGTCACACTGTAACATTAAAAGGAAGTGATATGAATGCTATCAGGTGCCACGTTTTTCCTCTTCCTTGGTACAACAGTCTGTGATGTCATCGTGCCATGACCATTCGTCTGGTGGCAGCAGCTCCTCGCGCAGACAGCTCCAGCCAAGGTACCCTCCCCCTGGCTCCTCCCACTCCTCCTACTGGCTCCCCCTGGCTCCTTCTACTGGCTCCCCCTGGCTCCTCCCACTCCTCCTGCTGGCTCCACAAAGGCTCTCTCTCCAGCTCCACCCATAACCTGTACGCCTACACAGCCTTTATAAGAATGCCTGTCATTGGCCAAGAGGTAAGAAGAGCCAGACGTTCCAATCATACCTGATAACAATGTTAGGGATGCATTCATAATAAAAGGCCTAGTGCTTTTCAGTGACAAGTGGCCTCAGTGAATAGATTTTGAACCCTATATCGAACCTAGCAGTTAATATCTCCCGTTCCTAGTACAGCCCAAGGCTGAAGACCACAGAGAACACCAGCCCCCGTGATAAATGATGGATGCAGGCCTCTCCAAGTCTACTGAGAGGGTCTGCTGGGGGTCATTGGACACATGCTGTCTGGTTATGCCTTAGAACGATTGAAATTGGGCAAACAAAACACTGTAGGGTTTATCATCAGTGGCATGCAATTTTAAACCCACAACTTTGTATTAAATTGTTTCCTCAATAATCACTGAGCCATTGTGGATGTAGCCTAATGATTGCTGTTGTAGTGGGTTTATTTAGCCTAATGAGATTGCCATGATATGAAGCATTTGTCTTGACATTGCAATTGTTGGTGCACAAAGCATGACTAGATTTAATGGGAACTAGCCTTCGCCGTTCTTTTTGATTTCTGATTGGAGTGCACATTATGCAATACAAACCATGGTGCACAATTACATGCCGTGATGTCTGGCCTGCAATGCATAGGCATTGAAAAGTTTGCCGAAACACTGTTAGGTAGCCTACTTTGATGCAGCGTGTCAGTCTGCAGTGTATTGCTCTGACAGACCAAATATAGACGAGATTTATTCTAGACATCAGGGACTACGATAGACGCCTATTAGATGACAGCCCAAATATAGCCGAGATTTAGCCTAGACGGCAGGGACTACGATAGATGCCTATTAAATGATAGACTCTAAATAGACGTCTAGTAGCTGAAAAATTGCTTGCTGGGTTCTCAAGGAAGAGAAAATGATTGAAAATCTATATAAGTCTGTTAGACTGCTTCTCTGTCTTTCCACACCCCTCTGTCTGTCTCGTTCTCTCAGTCTTTCCATCGAGAGACACGCAGGAAGGAAAGAGTGCATGGGAAATAATCAGTGAAAGCAACAGTGGTGTGTGTGTGTGTGTGTGTGTGTGTGTGTGTGTGTGTGTGTGTGTGTGTGTGTGTGTGTGTGTGTGTGTGGGTGTGTGTGTGTGTGTGTGTCAGCTCAGGAAAGGTCTGGTGGGCAGTGGGCTCTGGAGAAAGGCTGGTCCACACCCAAATCAACACACGGCTACACAAACACGGCTAGAGCATGCTCTACAGCTGCCAGGGGAAGCACACACACACCTCCCATCCAGAGAGAGAGAGAGTGTGTGTGTGTTAGAAAGAGAGAGAGAGAGAGAGTGTCTGTGTTTTAGAAAGCGAGAGAGTGTGTGTGTGTGTGTGTGTGTTAGAAAGAGAGAGAGAGAGTGTGTGTGTCTTAGAAAGAGAGAGGCAGAGAGAGGGAGAGGGAGAAAAAGAGAGGATAGAGGCCGAGAGATAGAGAGAGAGAGAGAGTCCGTGTGTGTTAGAAAGAGAGAGGCAGAGAGAGGGAAAGGGAGAAATAGAGAGGAGAGGCCGAGAGAGAGAGAGAGAGTCTGTGTGTGTTAGAAAGAGAGACAGAGAGAAGGAGAGGGAAAAATAGAGAGAGGAGAGGCCGAGAGAGACTTATTTTTTAATTTTGCATGAAGTAATAAAGAGCTAATATTCTATCAACACTGCCTATAAGCTATGTTCAAGTACTGTTCTCTCCAATACTATACAATACAATAGACAATAACTATGCAGCAACAGATGTCAGTCAACAGAAGCAACATTTACAGGTGACAGCTGCCAGCATGCAATATAGCCTACAGGCCTGGTTTACAGGTAGGTCTACCTGTGTGAGTCTATACGTTTTCCCCCCTTCCAATTCTAGTTAGGAAATTGGCTAGTTAATTATTTGGCTTTTATACCAATTGTTCTTGGGTGGGAAATTAAACAGGAAACGAGTTGAAGTGTATTCTAACGATGGCTACTGTAGTTTTGACCACTTATTTTTTTCGTTACAAACAAGTTGTTGCTGTAAAAACCAAATGAAGCATATGGCTGCTGCTTACAATCTTTAGTTTACGTGCTTGATAGCGGTGACGAGTCAATTTTAAGGTCATCTCACTGCACAGACTGGCGCTAACAGAATACAGAATAGTATAATTACATTAATGAAAACACTAAAGTATTCATCCCGCGCCTATTCAGACGTAGGCAATAAAGCTGCTTTATTTCCGACATAATACGGTTGATATATTCCATTGTGTAAGATTTCTCAGCGTTGAAGAAAAAGAATCCCGGCCCAATTGCTGTTTTGTATGAAGCCCGGGAGCGCGCACAACACGCACATGTTCTCTCGCACTCTAGTCTCTCCCTCCCTCTTGCACAGTCGCACGCGCGCGCGCACACACACACACACGCGCACACACACACACATACACACACACACACACACACACACACACACACACACACACACACATACACACACAGGGAAAATGTAAACAAAACCCCCTTTGACAATGTCACACAACGCTTTCATGTTGACAAGTAATTGGTGACATGATTCCCACGAGCTACAGAGTACTGTGTAATACATGAACAAATGCGGCAGTGCTGTGGTGAATATTTTACGAACAGTATAGCATAATCCATACCGCTCTTTGACGGTTTGACAGAATAGAGAGGACTGACAGCTCATACTCACATCATCCCATTTCATGAATTTGTTGCCCTTTCTCAGACTCTCGGGCACCGACACGGGCTTGAGCTGCAGCGCGTGAACTCCTGGCTGTGCCCCGGCCATTGACTCATCTACTCGGACGGCACAACGGGAATCGGGTCTAGCGGTCCTTCCTTTCTCTCCTTCTCTCCCAGTCGAAGCTCTAAAGACCCCTGCACTCAGAAGCGCTACCGGCTAATGGAAGCCCACTACTGTTGCCAGTATATCATCCCCGCATATGGTGACGGGTGACGCGGCTCTGGAGCTCTCCAAGGCGGACGCAGGCGCAACAGACCGAGGAACTGGCTGGAAGCGACATGCAGCTTAAAGCCCGACTGTTGAAGGCTGATGCGGTAAGAGGAGAGAGGGAGACGGGGAGAAACCTGAATGGGTATGTGTCTGCGCTCACATTTAAAAACGGTCAATGCGGGTACGGGTTCGATGCTCGCTGTGATGGAGCGCCTCCCTGCGCCCGAGGCGAAGACGATCAATCACATCCACTGTGGGGACTCAACTGATGGACACAAGATGAGACAGACACTTGTTATGGAGGACAAACTGTATATGACGGGGTCGTTATTGTTTGAAGAAAATGGAAGGTCTGAAGACAAGTATAGTGACAATTAAGGGCTGGTTATCCACTGATAAATAATACCTTTGTACGAAGGTGATCTGCTCTGGTCCAAGGCGTAGAGGTTTTGCGTGTTATATACTGAATGTCATAGCCCCCCCCCCCCCCCCCCCCCCCCCCCCCAAAAAAAGCCACATATAGCCTAGGCTATATAAAAAATACCAAAAACGTTTTTGCGAGATCACGTGATCGGGATGGCGAAACTATAGGCTAGCGGGTGTGCCGTGCATAAAAAAGTGAGGTGGGGGGCGGAAAGTCATGCCACCTCGAGGATAAGGCTTTTACGGTTCGAAAACCGCCTTCACTTCGGTAACGGTGAGTAAGAAGGCCTAGCCTATATTATCTCTAGAAACATAAGTGTAGACAGAGTGATAAGCAGTATATGGAGAAAAGTAGCTACGAAATACGTATTAGGCAAAAACCTCTACTCCCTGGACAAGGGCTAAGCCTATACAAACCTTATGTCCTGATTTATCCAGAATAGCCAACACAGACCTGCCGTAACGGACAACACTCAATCTGACCTCTAAGGTCAATAGCCTTGAGCGCACACAATGCCCTGTCAAGCATTGCGTGATGAAGTATAATTTGGCCCATCCAAAACCTGCTTGCGGTCAGTTGGGGTCAGGTGCAGCCGTGTGACCATCCATCCCCACGCTCCAATCAGAGCGCATGTTGACAGCCAGGACAAGAATCTCAAATTCTGAATCATTCCAGCCCACGATGCCCACCTCACTCCTTGATCTGATTGGAGCATTCTGCATTGTGTGCAGCCAATCAATGCCTCCACTGGTCCCAGTCACTCACGCTCACAGCTCTTTTATGACTGAACTGGACTTGACATCATAATGAAACCTCAGGAGAACTTCAGGAGAAAACCACTTCCTCTGAGGGGACACATGGTGTGGCAGAGCCATGAGACCACAAAGTCTTTCTTTAGTTTTCCATCTCTCACTTGTTGGAAACTAGTGTCCTTCAGTGAAGTGAACCACCGACACTGTTTTCTATATTTACAAAAAAATAAAGGACGTCATTATATTCCAACTGCCTCCGCAGATTACCTGTCACTGGACGGCCACCGGTCCGGTCTTTCTGTCAGATATGTCAATTCCACAGACTTTGACAGACAGTTGTCGGTATGTCGTGGAAGCAGTTTGGCCTTGTCCACTGTTATTAATGATTAATTACTGCTGACAGGTCGTGGGCTGGTCTCTGGATAGACATGGCTACCCAGAGGAAATGAAACATGATGCTCACATCCGTCCGCCAGTAAAACTAGACGTAAACGCTGATGAGGCC
>NC_140239.1:26782421-26849921 GCF_949987555.1 Borostomias antarcticus | reverse complement strand
TACCCATTAAAGAGGACCGAACGGCACTCTGAGAGGGAGTGAAAACAAACACACACCGGAGCTTTGAGGAGGAGGAAGAAGAGGAGGAGGAGGGAGGTTAGGGCTCTCCCAGTGTAATTCAAGTTCAATAACTGACCCCTGACCTGCTTCTAACTCAGGTTACACAGCTCCACAGAGGCACACAGTTAACTCACAGCTGGAAATATGCGCCGCCCGACCAGCCCGGCGCGAAAAAAACAAAAAAAGCTGGTAGGTGTCGCGCTGAAACCAGAAGCTTTCAGGACGAAACGTTCTAGAACCCTAAGAAAGCAATTTAGAAGGTTAGAGAGTCACGGGACGCCAGGTGTCAGTGCGGGGGGATAGTCGCCTTAATTGTGTGTACCGGCGGGCGTGATGTAAAGAAACTGTGTGTCCACACAGAGCCCTTTCACAGGCAGGACAGCTCTCACCTGCAGAGCCGGCGGCAGCTGCACGGTAGGAGTTTCACCCTGTCATAATGACCTCATTAGCTCACCGCTCAACCCGATAGGTGCAGCACACCCAGGACACTTCCTACCGTCTGTTTGAAAGGGCAACGACACTTCGGTCTCGCCAGGATGTTTCTCTTTGGAGCTGAGGGGATAATCGCGTCGCCGCGAAGAGCTTTCAGTTTGTTAGTCTCGGAGTCAGACTTTCTACGGAGGAGAGAGTCTGGACTTCAGCCGCTTAGAATTTGTAAAAGGAAGTTCTTAAAAAAACGCATCACTTCCGGTCCGGACTGTCTACTACTCTCTACGGGATTTTGACGGGATATCCGCCCGTTTTTTCCCCAACTTCCTTCAACAAAATTTCTGCGTCTGAATACCAGACATAGTTGACAGTCCGGGCCGGAAGTCGACTCGTCTGGCTCGCGAGACTATCAGTTTGTCGACTTAAAATCCGAGGGCATGATTGCTAGGGTATCTGTTCGCCATATTGAGTCTGGTTTCGAGACTTCCACGTGAGGCTGGCGGAGGGTTCTGCAGATGCCACGGTTGGTTGTGGCCTAGCTGGGACTAAAAATGGTTCCCATGCTGTGTTAGCATAACCGACGTCACGTGGCCGGGAGAGAGAGTCGGGACAGGGATGGATGTGGGAGAGAGAGAGAGAGAGAGAACGCCAGTATGTGTGGCCGCCGCATGCGGCCTCTCAACCGTGACGCTCTCCTCCTCTGAACTGCAGTCCGCCGCCGTGGCCGGTCTCCGGTCGCTTCCTTCGCGTCCCCCTTGAAGTTCAAGCTCAAGAGTTTGGGGGGGGGGGGGGGGGGGGGGACTGATCCCGGGTCTGTGTCTGAGAGAGGGAGACCTCTTCTACTGCTGGATTCTGTGACAGCAGATGGAGCTGCAGGCCCACAACAGCACCACAAGCCTGGCAGCCAGTTTACATCCTGGCCTCCTCCTCTAGTGCCCGTCCCACGGGATACAATGTTTATGGTTAGGTGAACCTTACACGGAATAGGGAGTTGACCGGCGTATCGAGTGTCAAGGCCTTGTCAGAAGGGCCCTAAATTTGCATCATTACAACGTGTTCTCTGGGGGAACCAGGCTCGGTTGCTCACTGGCTAATTTAAACCATCTCTGCAATGGCTGGACCGGAGCAAAGAAGTGGGAATTGAACCGTCATGAAGTAGAGAGAGAGAGACGAGGGAATGTTTCATTCTCAAAAACCACCACACAGATCATCGCCTCTTTTTTTTTTGTCAGGGTTGTAGCCAGCTCGCTGACACTAAACAAACCCAGGCTTAAAAGTTACACGGCGTACCAATGTCATTCAGAAAGGCCTCGGCAGCTTGAGGCAAAGCAAAAGGCAGCGTTGTGCCGTAAGCCCCTGGAATTCTCGCCCCCCTACATTGACTTTAACCATTTACTGTTGTGTTTGTTATGATTAGATTGGCCAATCAGCTACTCACAAAGGGTCTATTGTCAGCAGGCTGCCATGGCACAGTTCCAGAGAGGGTGTAAAGCTTGTCTGCTCTGATAGCCATCTCCAGCTAAAGCCCCTCTCTCCCCAGCCTACACGCAAGGCCGACCGACCGTGCATGGAGTAAACCCAGGCTCCCCCTAGATGCTGATCAGAGGTCAGTTTTGTGTTTTCTCCTAATAGGTGAGGCCAGGATTAATGGATGGTGAGCTGATTCTAGGTCAGCGCCTAAGGCCGTCTTCTACTAGCAGGGATCAGGCGTTATGCCGCGCTAGAGCCTTTCCCTTCAAGTGGGCCTAAGTCTGTTTAAGAAAGAAAATGTTGATGTTTACATCCTAGCTGTGACCTCTGGTGCCCTGTGCTCCCTGGCATTCCTGCGATAGCTGTGACATCTTAGCCGCAGGACACGAGGAGGACAGGGAAAACATCACCTAATCACACCCACAGGGCACAGCCATTATAACAAAACAACTTCTTAACCCCTCCGTAGGTGTGTGTGTATGTGTGTGTGTGTTTATAAAACCATCTCTTAACCTTTAGGGGCCAAGGCACGGTAACTCATGTGTGTGAGTCTTGATTTCTTGTGACCCAGTGTTGGGCTCCTTCTGGAATCTCTCAAAGATAGTCATCTCCCTCAGAGTAATCGTCCACAGAGCAGGGATCTTTCCTGTACACCTGGAAGTGTATTTGCAGGAAAGGTTATTCCAATATTTTAAGTGACCGAAGACTTTTGAAACCAATGGGTCACAGTGAGGACATCACACAGGATCTTCACACCTTGCACTATGATGGTTGTAATTCATTGATTCAGCACTTTGAGATTGTCTCCCAATGAAAAGTGCTTTATAATTAAAATTAATAATTGTTAGTATTAATTGTAGGACCCACTGACAACCTGTTACTCAAACAGAGATGATGGCGTACCCAACATGGAATACTGGAAATCAGTGGTTCTGTTTTTACATTAGGTCTCCATGCGTAATGTCATGACCCAGTCCATTGAAACTCATATTGGGCTGAGGATTGCTGAGTTTGAGGATTGGGTGGACAACGGACGTAGGGTCAACCAGGTCCAGCTACATAAACATACTATCAAAGAGGACATTTCCTGTCAGATTCACAGGACTTTCCTCTAACAGTCAGTAAACACTCACCTAATCTCTAGGCAAGAGAAAGAAGGTCAACATAACACTAACTACTGTAATGTCTTGCTCTACTGTCACTGTCACACACACCTACACCAGTGATCCATACATAACATGCACAGGCTACCACTAATTTTACGATAAAGGCAAAAAACTAGTGTCTAACTATTATTTATCCATCAACTGAAAGGTATTTTGTCCAACTGTTAATTGGAAATGTGTTCGAAAACCGTGAATACACATTCTAATTTCAAACTCGCATTATGTGCAAACAAGTGTCATGTAAAAAACACACAAAAAACAGTTTGGCATTGTGCGTGAAGTGCGTTGTCACGGCAGTTATCAGCCTTGGACGGTTTGGCTGTTAAGTCCAGTGAGTTTCAAATTGCCTCCCTGCAATAATTCCACCATCCTCACTGACTCAATTACCTGTCACCTCAGTAGACAAAGGCAACACTATGAAGCTCTATTTCCTATGCACACACACACACACTGACATAATACAATTGTTCTTATGGTTGCTAGGCACTGTTGTAATTTATGGCGGGATAGGGTTGCAGGCTTAGCGCCACGCCACTGTTCTATGGCCAGGTGATGAGCGTCTCGCTCCGACGGCTTCAGTCCCAACAACCCTCCTTCTGATAAAAGCCATCTGTATACCTCCTACACGTCTCAAGTACAGTTTCTACGTTTGGGGGAATACGTGGCCTGCACTGAAACCTGTTGACTTGAACAACCTGAATATTATCATGGAATTTAGTATTACATTATCCTATAATTAGTGCCTTTAGAAAACCAATATTAGTTCTGGCCCCTCCAACAAAATGACTGTCTAAACTCATATTCATTTCCTTTTTTTATTCGGTGACACAATGCGTTTTGTGTTTTTAAGTTATACGTTTTGACACCGCAAACTATGGGAGGAAGACGGAAAAACAAGCTCCGCTACCCTGTCGTAAGTATTACATCGCCTCTTCACAGTACGTAATCCCATGAACCCCAGCTGTGAAACATCTCTCTCGAAAAAGTCAAACAATTCCTCTGGTGTGTGTGTATTTGCCTATGCGAGTGTGTACATGCACACGCGTGTGCAAGAGTGTGTGTGTGTGTGTGTGTGTGTCGCTGGGTGGACCTCCCCCGCCATGCTGCAGATATTTTTCATCACATGAAAGCCAACAGGGGGTGTTATGCATGCAGGGCGAGTCGCTTCCATCTGCCCTGTCCACTTAAATTAGTGGGGCCTCGCATCCAGCAGCATCTGGTTCCAATATGCAGCCAGGCGGAAGGGTGGGTGCCTCGCTGCGCAGCGGAAAATACAGCCTACTGTACCTTTAAATAGCCCTCAGGAGGCTGGTGACGGATGCGGGCCCTATAGTCCTATCCCAGGGTCCTCGGTATCTGGCCTAGCCGTTCGTCTTCCCTTTGAAAGACGACAAATGTACAATTAGGCAGGAATGCCTGCAATGCTGTTTTCGAGTGTGCGCTAGCGGGCTGCGACGCTTGTGCAACTGCGGAAGGTTAAGAGGGGAGCGGTAACCTCCCTTCTCCGCCCCGGCCCGGCGCTCTGCCCAGTCCCCCTCGGCCCAACGTCTCCGGTTCTGACACGGTACGTAGCTAAGGGTCCGTCGTCGTCGGCGGCGGCGGCGGCGTCCCCCCCGGGGGAGAACGCTGGACGACGTCCCTCCGACCGGACGGTTTTTTTTTTTCGAGCGGAGGAGGCCCTCTCGAGAGCTCCACTGTGGCACGGGCTCGTCGAGGTGCCTCCTCCTCCCACGAACAAGAGGCACTGCTGCTCACCCATAATTCAAACGTTTCCATCTTGACCATAATTCACACAGCGCTCCGCTCTAACTAAAGGGGCTGTCTGTAACTACGGTGATTGCATGTTTGTCGACCAAATTGTGGGTGCAGCAGCGAGGCTGCAGAGGGGAAGAGACGTGAGCCAGGAACATGATGATGACACGGTTACCGGCTGGAACGTCCAGAGCAGTTTTATCTTAGCCATATATCACCTAGTGACACAAAGCCAAACACACAGACACACACACGTATACAAACACACACACAGACACACGTTCTTTCAAAGGTGTACACGCACATAGCCTGGACAGGCCAGGAGGCCGGAGTGGGCGGCGGCTTAGTTCCAGCTCTGGGGGAGCGGATGGGTAGAGCGCTACGGTGATAGGTACTGTAGTCTATAGGTCAGAACCCACATCCAATCACATGGTCCACCGGCCCTATAATGTTAAAGACTATACAGTCTGGACCGCAGGATTCGGATCAAATCTCATCTCAGTGATTACACTAGCAATGAATAGAATAGAACTGAACAGAATAGGACACGGGGTTATCTGGAAACACGGATGACATAACGCCATGTGGGGAGAATCTCCAAACTCCATCCTTTAGTCTAGGCTGCGGTTGCTTAGACATCCTGCACATCTCCCCGTGTTTTAACCATTTCCCCCAAGCAGACGGACTCAGTGATTTTCCCGTTTGGCTGGAGAAGACGGAGGACAGGGGCGCAGCGGGAAACGAAGCGGGATCAGATTAGGCCGATGACAAGACAGAGAGATCGATGACAAACCCCTGACAGAGTCTGGCTCTCTGCCTCAGACTCGGCCCAACCGCTGAAACATAGATTGGCCCCCCCCTCCTCTCTCAGATCCACAGATGCCTCTGAAATGTGGGAGAGAGACCGGGCCTCTGCGGACAGCGCCAGGCCATTTTTGCTGCCGATGGCGGAGCAGAGGTGGTCATGTTCACTCCCAGGCGGAAAGACCAACGTAAGTGTGAGAACTTAAGCTAAAAGTTAAATACGTCAAATATACATTTGATAGATACTTCATCAAACACACTGCGCCTCAGGGTTCTGTATTTGGGCATTCACACCTTGGGTTACATTTGAAATACTTTATTTATTTTTTGTACTCCGCTGTCCGCTTGGGTAAGCCTGGCGCCCAGAAAAGGTATTCATTATAAATGATTAGCTTAGTAAATGGTAGCAGTCGAGCTAACACCAGCGAAAGACAGGTGCTCACCCTGTAGTAATTTCATGAAGTTGTCACTTCCTGTCATTCCGTCCTAACATCTAGAGTACAGAGGTCAAAAGGATCTGTCGACGGTGACAGAAGAGATTATGAGAGCAGGCATTCCACTGGCAGTCATTACTAGACTCTGTCAGCACCTTGTGCCTTCTCCCTCTCTGTCTCTCTCCCTCTCTCTTTCTCTCCCTCCTTCTCTCCCTCTCAACCTTTCTATTGCTGGCAGGCTGAGCTTCAAGAAGCAATTACAGTCACATTACTGATAAGCAATGCAAAGCATGATAGTCACCCACACCAAACGGCTGCTCTCAATCGTTCTCGAGATGAGCAAGTCTGCTCAAGTCTGTTTTTCTCTTTCTCCTTTGGTCAGAAAAGTAGCTACCTATTAAATATAATGACTGGCCCAAATTGGTGACTTGATTTGACCTGCTTGACCTACTCCTAAATTATGTAAATCAATTCCCAAGATTTCATAACAACTTTGTGTCCTGTGTTTTTAACATCTTGAGCATTACTGTCTGTATTTTCTTTTCCTTTTATACTGTACTATTCCAGTTTTCTACTCAAAATAAATCTCTATTACATGAAATGAAACTAGGATGAGTAGTACTAATACGAGGTTGGAAACCCATGTGTTGCAGGAACAGTAGAATTCCACACATTCCTGTCAGAGCTGGAACTAGTAATGGATCTGAGGAGGCCTGCTGGGCTCAGCAGCACTGTGACCCGTCATCTGCTCTGCTCTGCTCTGCTCTGCCACGCTACGCTATGCTCTGCTATGCTCTTCTGTGCTCTGCTCTGCTCTGCTCTGCTCTGCTCTGCTCTGCTCTGCTCTGCTCTGCTCTGTTCTGCTCTGGTCTGGTCTTTTGTGTTATGTTCTGCTACGCTCTGTTCTGCTCTGTTGTATTCTTCTCTGTTATCCTATGTTCTGTTCTGCTCTGCTCTTCTCTGCTGTGCTCTAGGACAGGACAGCTCTCCATTTACACCTCCCTCCCTCAGAACAGCCTCAGGTACAGGCTTACCCCCCCGTTCCATAAAGGAGGGATGAATGCATTTCTCCCTTTTTTTCCCAACCGTCAGTTTCGCTAATGCGACTGTAACAGGATAGTGGGAGTTACCATCATGGCGGAGCGCGCTGGGGAATGGTGTTTTGACAGTAATGCAAGGGACACTTGTTTATCTAACCTCACGGGTCGCAGCACAGTTAAGCAGGGAATGAATGACTTCATTTTTGGGGCTTAAATTAAAGGGTTCCTCCTTTCTTGAACTTAAAACAGATTTGTGCAGCCTCTGGAATGAGTACACACTCCGCACATACACGCCATGAATGTGCTTGCTATTCAAACCGTAGCCATGAGGCAGAGAAAATGCTGCAACGCTATGTGGTGTATATTTGGGGGCAAACTTAACAATTGCACACAATTCATATAACTAGCAGTTAATAGTATTAGCACTATATGATCTTATATGAAGGTAATATATTACGATCTACTTAATAAATCTCTTTTATTTGCTCTGACTTCAGTGTCAGTCTCTTCAACAGTTATCGGTCTATACCATATTTGGGGGAAATTGCTACCTTATGCGCCTTTAAAAAAACCACTGGGTTTTGAATTGGACCTTTT
Organism: Borostomias antarcticus; assembly: GCF_949987555.1. Lineage (NCBI taxonomy): Eukaryota > Metazoa > Chordata > Actinopteri > Stomiiformes > Stomiidae > Borostomias > Borostomias antarcticus. The sequence continues at coordinate 26,842,169 of NC_140239.1, read as the reverse complement.
AAAAAGGGGGTAGTGTTTCATTTAGAGTTGGTGGTCATTCTGGCAACGTGATTTTACCACCGGGAAAGCCTTGGAACCATTTACACTCACACATGGCGTCAAGGCCCGCTGCGGTGATGATCAAGTCCTCTGTTTGAGACGCCCGGACACCCTGGAAAGACAAATTAGAGCCCATCTCTCTTCCATACACCCACCAGCCCTTAATGTTTAGAGCTGGGAGCCCCCCCCCCCCATCTCTCTCTCTCTCTCCCCCTTTCTCTCTTTCTAAGGTCTTTCAAACCGCCTGCTCGTCAAAGGAGAATTGATTAAAGGCCCTTTTAAATGACTTCCTTTTCAGAGCTATTATTTCTCAATAACCAAAGGAGACCAGATTGAGATCAGTAGTCTAATCTGTTGTTTCCCGCTCCTTCTTATTGGTGTTTTTGTTTGAGCCGAGTGATGGAGCTCGCCCTATTTTTGCTGTCAGTCGTCGGGTTGTAATACTCCGGGCCTAGGCGTAACTTTAGACTGCTCCGGCACACACGCACAGGCCTTTTTCAGAGAGCTGAGTGAAACAAGTCACCCTCCAAACCCTCTGACAAATAACCCATGCCACAAAGAGCCTGTAACTCAGCCGCGGAGCAAAAATGCTTTGAAGCCAGTGCAGCTGAAAACAGGGCTTCTTCAGTGCGGGATACACTTTAGAGTCCACAATGACAATGACACAGGGTATGGCTACGTGGTCCGGTCCAACTCCGTAAGTTCGAGACACTGGACAGAAACATGGTTGATCCGGGAGAAGCAGAAGATGAACTCTTTTCCCTGAAACCAAGTTTCGCCAAAAGAAACGTTTGGAGGTTAAGCAGCGGCGGTTCCAGATTTTATTCCGCGGTCACCAGTGATCTGAAAAGGCAAAGGAATACGTTTGGAATTGCAATATCTCATGCTCCTCTGGTGCCAAATTGAGTTGAAAGTCATGCGTAGCTAGGAAAACACATGGCAGATGTAGAGGAGAAATGAGAAGATAAGGGAGGGATGAGGACGTCTTCCCTCCGACGCCGCAGTCGCACCGACAGCGCCCGTCTTCCTGTCGTCTCCAATCTCAACGCACCATCTCCCTCAACCTTCAAACACTCCCGTAAACACCTGCTTTTATCTGTGCACCGCATCGGCGCGGGGAAATATTTCCCATACTTGTTCATCTGTGTTCAGACGAGACCTCCGGCAGCCACCTCCACCCCAGTTATTCCTTCTGTAGCGACGCGTCACGTCTCTCTCCCTTGAACATGAAGGGGACGGGGGAAGATGAAAAAAGAGACTCTCTGACTCTCAGCTTTGGGGGGGGGGGGGGGGGGGGGTTCAGGTGAGACATATGTGGTTTGCGCTCAGTCACATTTATCCAGGCGGTCCCAGACACCCTATCCAAACAGAGGCCTTCGATTGAACGCTGCGGCGATTGTGTGTAGGAACAAAGTTGTGGCGACAGGCAGCGTGTCTCTCTTTAATGATTAATCTGATCGAGCCAAACTTTCATCCTGCGACGCCGAGATGCTGGGATTCTGAAGTTGTCTATCGGGCAAGTATTAACAGGAGCTTGTTGTGTCTCTCTACAGTCTCAATCTCATCTCTATCTACGAAAGTGCCAGATCGTGGAAGTGCCACCTGTGATTCAACACCAACGGTCCAACGCCTCTGATAAGACAAATCGTTGGCGAAGGATTGAACCCAGGTTTCCTCTTCGAAGGACCTGCAAAGACTCACAGAACTGAAGTCTGGAGGATCCCAGTCAGGGTTACTAATCATGGGAGTGCGGTCACCAAACCACCACGTTTACTTTTTTGGATTTCATTTCATCCCTTCCCAGATGTCTGCGTACTCCTGTGTATTGAGCTGAGAAAAAAATGAATTCCTTTACTTTTCATCCACGGGCTCTAGAAGTGCTTGAAATTGTCTCGCCTTCGTAACACACACTCCGGCCTTGTGGCTTTTTCTTGACGGCTTAGCACTCACTTCTCACCCCTGTCCCTGCGCTCCCTCACCTTCGCCCGCTTCTTACAACCCGTCTCGTCATGCCGAGTCGTCCGTCGAGCGAATTTAAACGTGAACCCTCGGCCCCCTGTGCCACTGAGGCACGAGATGTGACTTTCCTCCCCGAAACACAGCTTTCAACATCGATTCCAGCGTCAAAGTGAGAGCGTGTTTTAACGAGGAACCACAGATTACTTTTCTAACCGTGGAACAAAGCTGGCTTTTGTGCCTCGGTTCTGGGAGGCCGCTCGCTCTTGTCATGTACATGTGAAATTAATCAGGAGGAAATACTAAAACACTTGGGTGGAAATTGCTATTCACCAGATGTTCCGCATATGAGGATCAATTTAGTATTCTTAGCATAGCAAAATGACTATATAAGTTCATTGCTGGCCTCTTTGATGAAAGCCAATCTGTCACTCAAGGCACATAAAAAGTAGTCAGGGTTCTATGCTACTGTTTGTTCCACTTTATGGAGTCTTAGGTAATGTGATTACTTAACCTGGTTAGGAAAATAAAATGTTTCATTCTTGGGTAAAATTCGACATACTGACAAGGGGCCCAGTGTTCCTCAATGATCCATGAATAAACCGAGCGAGTGGTCTTTTCCTCGTCCCCTGCCCCAGAGACAGAGAGGCCAAATAATCACTGATAAATCACTGTCGGATGTGAGATAACCGTCAAAGCAGAGCTATTTAGTTTAACTGGCAGTCAAAGTCTTGTCTGTGTGTGTGTGTGTGTGTGTGTGTGTGTGTGTGTGTGTGTGTGTGTGTGTGTGTGTGTGTGTGTGTGTGTGTGTGTGTGTGTGTGTGGTGTGCGTGAGTGTGTGCGTGTGTGTGTGTGTGTGTGTGTGTGTGTGTGTGTGTGTGCACGCGCACTGGAAAAGCACCAACCTACAGACACGTCTGTTAGTAGCTCTGTGGCAAAGCTCCATGATATGCAATGGGTGGTTAGATTTCAAAAGATCAAAAGTACAGTTTGGAATGACGAGGCATGTAGTAAGATGCATCCAGAGATCTGAGAGCTTCCCTTCTTGCCTGTAGTTTACACTGCCTGCTCTGCTGCACACTGTCAAAGATGTGTGAAGAACAAGGAGAACTACAACTCACTCCCATTGGCTGTCTGTCCAATTCAAACAATGCAGAAGCTACAGTAAGTGGAAACACAAACATGTTCTAATTTAGTTTTCCATTTGTTTACACTGAGTCATTCACACAGTCCGAAATGTAATTGACAAAAAACATGTTCCACATCAGTCCTGAAACCTTGAAGTAATCACAGCCTTGATTTAAGCAATTTAGTTTTCTTCCCTGCTTCACATAATGAGTTGAGTGGGTTATTGTGTTTACCTCCAAAAAGTAACTCTTCATGATTGGACTAACTTTAGTGGCATGATGGACATGTTATTCCTCGGTTGGCCTGACTGTCTGGAGAAGCATCATGGTGGCAGTCTAGTGCCTGTCTCCATAGCAGTGCCCCTGCTCCACGGTTTACAGTCCATCCACAAGGATCCCAGCCATCTGGAGTCTGTTCATTGTATTACAAATGGCACATAATGGTAATCTGGCTTGTGATGAGAGAACACGAATTACAGACAGGGGCATCAAACGGGTATTAACCTTCATGTGATTTTCTTTAAGGCAGTCATTTTCATTTAAGGCCATGTTTTATCTACCTGATTATTCATTACACTAAGCGCGCCCATAAGAGTATGAAATAGGATAAACAAAGGAAACCGCCAATTTAATCGCATTCCTGGGAAGATTGGGGGGCTTACTGTATACAGAATAGTTGGTTTAGTGACATAAATATTTACACAAACTGCCGGGAATTAAGACAGATGTTAAAAGGAAATAGTCAACGTTGTGTGGAACCATTAGCTGGGTTCATCTAACTTTATTGGCTGCTGTAAGTCCTTTAATTGCTGAGAGCTTTATTCAATTTTCGCAATAAGTCTGAAATGTAGACTCATTGCTGTTACAACATGTCAACTGCTTGGGACATCACTTTGAGAACTTCAAGATCGTTATCTAAAACTTTGAAATGTTCAAGTTTACAATAGAATAATTCAGGACTCAGGAGTAATCTAATGTAATGTCAACATTTTCCAGTAGCTTCTAGCGCAAATATGGACAGGGGTAGAGTGAATAAAACATGGGTAGAGTTTGAAGCATGTGCACACAGTTGCATCAGACCCAGCCAGCACATAGTTGAAGTTAAAGATACATACTGCAAGCCCTAGGAGTGGATGTCAGTTAAATGTTTATACAGCTGCTCTGAAGATTATTATTATCATGAAACCACACAGCTATAATGTCGCTGTGTGGATGCCAAAGCACAATCAGGTCCTCCCTATAGCCTCCCTCTCCCCACAGAACTTCTACAACCCCGCTTTCCTCTCCGACAGAGAGCCAACCTGACAATGTGATAATGAAATGCGCTGATGAATGTGGTTGACCCCCTAGACTTACCCCCTGTGCTGTCTGATATCTGTGTGCTGCATGGGCCATGTTGACTAGGTGAAGTTGATCTGTTGGGTGTGTGTGAGGCAGTAGGTTGAGGCTACACAGTGAATGGCTTATTTTGGTGCACTGTGGGGTGTGAAACGATAGTTAAATGTGACTGCTTACTTGCTAAGTGATGTGGAATGTAGGTTTGGTACCCCCCAAAATTATATATATCCAGCTGTGAAATGCTATGAGTTGTGAAAAAAAACCAATCTGATTAAAAATACTTATCTAAAAAAAATATAAATGCCATCCAGCCTACAGTAAATACGGTCAACATGTAAGATATCTTTGAGAGACAGAGCTGTCTACAGTATCTCTTACTTATTTGGAAAGCAGTGACTATTTTCCATGGATTACACCATAAATTGTGTACCTTCACCTTTAAACAACATCACCTTTTCACATATACGAGTCTTATTCTGTTTGACATGTGATACTGGCTTTGTGTATCTTCACTATGTTACACTTGAGATCAACCTTTGTAAGGACGCCCACACACACAAAAACCCCCAGCAACCTCAATTGTGTCACGCATACCCTTCACTGTAGAAGGACACACTCTGATTCTATCCGGTTGAAATGTCAACAACAAATGATGTAATTATTACTTGTTGTTGCCAAAGTCAAAAGAAATGAAAGGTGTGAAATCTTACTCCATCATCTTGTTTCAAAGGAGATTTAAAATGATATGTGAAAGGTCAGTAGGCTCCAGAGGTGCCTGAATTAAAACACACTTGCAACCCTACCGGCTGGAGTTCCTGAAACTAAAACCTCCTTTGTTGGAATTACAGTAACACAGATACTATCTCATTACAACATGCTTCATCATTAAACAAACTCAAATGATAACTTAGAAAAGGTTAGGGAATGTATTACACTCTGTTGATCAGTGGCAGTGTTGTTTTAATGTCCAAGCTATTTAAGTCTATATTAAATACCATTAATCTAAAACACTCTCGCCAGAGTGAAGGTTTAAAAGCTCCCTCTCCCCATGTATAGACACTGGCTAAGTGTTTTCCTTACTCCAAGCCGGACTGTAAACAGCTGCTTGTGCTTAAGCGGTAAAATGTAAATCTTGACGCTGGCTGTTTACGTAGCCCAAGCTTCTAATCATGCAGACATATCATTGAGTGACACGTGGTGTCTTCATGAGTGGAGCTGGATTCAAAGGCCTGATCCCTGTATTTATGTCTCTCTCTCTCTCTCTCTCTCTCTCTCTCTCTCTCTCTCTCCCTCTCTCTCTCTCTCTTTATTTCTCTATCTACAGTATGTCTCTCTCAAATGGAAGTGGTTGTCTCTGATCTGTGTTCCTCTGCTAAATGGAGCATATGTTTATACTACTGCCATTGTTGCAGTTAAAGCTGAGTTAGTTAAATGTTTCATAACTGTAACATAAGGTTTTAAAGGCCTATCTGTCTCTTATCACTGGGAACTGGGAACGAAAATCAAAGTGTGTTACATGTAATTAATTGGGTGCGTAATGCATAAAGTGCAGTATGTATGAACTGTGATGAAGTCTGGTATTCTTGTAGTAGCTTCAGAATGTGGAATGACGCTTAGTAGTTTACCTCATAGTCGCAAATTATGTATACTATCTAAATAAGGAAAATAAAATCACCACGCTACAGAAATAAATCCATGTCATGTGCCTACTACTGTATCTGCATCTGAATATTTGAGACTCTTGAGGCACGTTTTGGATGCTCTTCTGTGATCTCAGAGAGGCCATATAATCTGGAGGTGGACTTGTTGCTCAAATTAGTGGGTAGAGGAGTGTGCCACATGTTCAGTATCCATAAATATTGACTCTGGCTTTCTAGCTGGCCGGCTCTGACCTTGCTGGGTTTCCATTTTGGGACCAACCTATATGAAATGTATCCCAATCCCCCACAATCCCTTTCATGCACCATGTGCACACTCGCATGTGCGACCGAGCAGACGTGCCCCGCCTGGCAGGCACATGTGGATCGATAAAGTTGACTTCATTTAAAGTTAGACTGTATTGCAAAGCTCCTCGTACTGTCCTCAAAATCTAACCGAAACAACGGAACAAATCTGACAAAGGTTATTTATGTCTTACAACCACCCCCCCACACACACACACACACACACACACACACCCAGCCAGTCTCTTATCTCCTGGTAGCCATGTTAGCGTGTGTTAAAGCTACATGTCTGTCCACACAGAGGAATGTGTACCCAGTGTCCAGCCAAGTAGCTGTTAACGGCAGGTGAAAGGCTAATGGGGGGGATCTGCAGTGTCATCTCGGGGCTTTGTCTGCCCTCTGACTCCTGGAATGTACGCGATGACAAGAGAGAGGACAGCAGAGCTGGCCGCAGCATCCACACACACACGCACACACACACACACACACTGTGGCATGCACTGTATAAGGAGGCAATAAACCACATTTCATTCCCTCTTCAAGTCTCGGTGTGAATGTAACCATACTCATCATCTATCTCTCAGTATTCTCATTGTTTCCCAAAATCATACACCTGTGTTAAGCATTGTGCTTTCATGGAGTTAGGACAAGCAAGACTTGTCTTAGACAAAGCCACAGAGATCCTGAGGGGATTTCCAAACAAGAATATAATAATACAAGAATCAAAGCAACATAATAATACAAGAATGACTCCTCAAAACAAGCTCAAAACAAAAATAAGAGCAATAACAAAAAAACATGACGCACATCACTGGCTTAAAGGTTGACAAGTGACCCGAGTTCACGACAGCCTACACAAAATGTCACGGCTGACGTGAACCCAGGTGTCAGTCCCAGTTTTGTCTGAGGACGTGGCCCCGAGCCGACCGGGTCCGAGACAGGCCTGAACTTTAGCTCCTGCGCTGCCTCATCCATGCTCACGGGGGCAGAATTAATTCAAATGGTACAGGTCAGAGCCAGGCGGGCCGGGAGATTCACTGCGATGTCCAATGGTCTGGGGAAATCCGATTTGTGACATCCTCCACCCTGACTGGCACACTGGCATGCGGGGGCACCCGAATCAAGTACGCCTTTGACGGGCAACAGGAAAAACCCTAAGGCTGGCTGATCCCGACAGTGAGCTACATAGGGTAAGCCTGTATCGCCATTCTAAACATTGCCTACTTTCACAAGCTGTTATTTGTATTAACTAGCCAGCTTGTCAGGCCTATCAGGTTGTTCATTCCTGTTTCTGACACTCTCCCCCTGCCCTGATAGGCTGCAGTGGCCCCGCGCTCTTGTCAATCAGCATATAATTGGATCAGCTGCCACATCGAGATAAGCCAGGCAGATGTCTCTCCCTTCAGATAATGGTATCATCTTGTTCATTAGGTTCAGAGTTACTGCAACACCCCCAGAGAACGTTGCAGTGTTCCGGAGCGACAGCAGGCATTAGCTGATCAAGTCCCTCAGCAGAGCCTGGGGTGAACACATTCCTCGCAACCTCACACGAGCTGTGCCAAGACACACACACACACACACACACACAAACAGAAAGAAAGAATCAGATAAAACCTCTCTTTCTTTCTCTAATCCTCTCACTCGGGTAATTAAAGATACTCACAGCTTACTGTGTGCGGCCTTATCCCCAAATCTAAAGCATCTAAATGCAACAAGCTTTTACAGGGGAGGGTTTAGAGCACTGGGTCTCTTCTTGAATGGAGGGAAGGATGAGGGGAGTATGGCTGCTGATCCCGACAGGGGTCAGGTCAGTGAAGCTCTACCGGAGGTAGGGCGCTCAACAAACTAGCGCTGCCAACCTCAGGAGAGATGTTTTTGAGAATGTGAGAGGTAGTTTCAGAAGTAGATCCAAACAGTGACAGAAAGTGTGTGTGTGTGTGTGTCTGTGTGTGTGTGTGTGTTTGTGGGGGGTCAGTAAGAGGTAAAGAAAGAAAGAATGAGGGAGGTAGAGCCAGTGTCACTCAGGTGAAGGTATGCAGCTCCTCTCCCTCTCTGTATTAGAATTGCTAAGTGGATGATCCGGGATTATCCCTCATAAAATGTTTTTGTCCTGTGAGCAGACAAAGATATCTTCTGATCTCAATGGGATTTAATCTATTGCCATCTCTCCAAACAAACCAGGCCCATTGCTTTGGCCAAAACACAGCCTCATGCCCTACTGCCATCATCACTTAATGGAGGCAACTGCCAGTAATCAATGGGGGCTTTTCTTATGGAGATCTGTCCAACATCAATGTTGTTGACCAAACCCTACAGGGTTGTATATACTTAACAACAATGGGACCTGTGACTCCATGCGCTGACCTAGCGGCCTGATCTCTGGGGGGTATAGGTCAGTCAGCCCGCTGTTATAACATCTAGTTTAGATAGAGACACTCTCCGTGGCCATGTACAGTAGCCTATGCTATTTGCATACATTTTAACGTAGAGGTCCTAGAAGAGATTTAGTCCGCCATTTTGGTGTTAGAAAGACCATTCGAGTGCCATGTTCTACCAACTGGGCTAGCAGGACCACACAGAAGCTCTCTGCTAGTGCGAGTCTTTAGGAATGTGATGATGAAACAGAAGACAACTGAACCTTCTGTGAAGTCCTGTATGACTGATGGGTATATTTTACAACACGCGTTTCTACCTCGGCTAAGTCTTTTAAAACGTCACCTTCTGAATCAATCAATCAAAGCTTTGCTTGAGGCAGCCGCGGCGTAGCACCAGTCACTGCCAACAGTAGGCTAACATCAATGCAAAACAGCTGTTTGTGGTCTAAAGGACGATGAGCTTTGGTTAATCGATAAGGTCAACTGGTCAAGTCCAAAATGACGGTGTTACAGCCAGCAGAGGAGAGATCCCAGCATAACAAACACTCCATCTTTGTCTCATGACACCCGGAGGAATAACACTTCCACCGGGGTGAAATTCTCAGGTGCCGGCCAGGACAGTCTATGGCCTGTAAATCCCCCTAAATTACAAAGGCAGCACATTTGCCCGCTCATTGTCAATTAGTTTTAATCCTAGGCAAAGCATGCTTAATCCCAAGATTAACACCACTTGATCAATGATCCGTGGGAATCTAAGCAGAAGTGGATAGATTTTTGGCAAAATAAGGTAGGCTAGCCCTGTGTCTCCATAGGCTAGGTGGATTAATTACCAGAACATATAAGAGGAAGATATTAAAGTTTTAAAAAGTTAAAAACAAAAACTATCCTCTGTGTGAATACTAATTAGGAATATCCATTACATCCAAAGTCTTACATAAAAAAAGAATGTTAATATTAATTTCAAATGGGCTAGTCTACAACAGTGTGTTATAAAACGAATTTGATTTCTCTACGTTTATTATAAGTAATAGGGACATTGTAAAGGCACGCGGGCTATAATGCTGGGATCCTGTTATGACTGGTTATAGACGCGGGAGGTGCTTCGGAATCGACACAAGATTGACAGCTTCGCGTTGGTGACATCACTGGACGACAAAAAGAGTCGTTGGGGGAAGAGAAGGCACCAATCAATTGAACTACTACACTGTGCCGCACACTGGAGTGAGGCGACGTTCCCCTACTCTCGTCGTCAGGGTCCAAGGAGCAACAGACTGACCTTATCTCCAAAAAGCAACTCAACTTTATCTCTGCATAGAGTTCTCATTTGAAGATGTCCAACGAAGGTGCTTTATACCTAGATCGGTCCTGCCTACTACACGAGTCCGCTTCCTCCTCATAGAGAAACTCTTTTTTTTCGTAGGCTATAGACCAAGTCTCCCGTTTTGCAGCTGGTGAGAATATGTGCGAGAGGAGGCGATCGGTGCAGTGCAAGGGTTGTCTTTCGTCCGCGAAGGAAAAGCGTGGAATAAACACGAATTAATGTGGAATTTATCGGAGCCCAAAGCTGGAACGACGACCGGACACAGCTCTTCCTCATCAGGTAAAAACAAATTCAAGGTCAATTTACAGTGTGTTTATTATTTTGGACTTTTGACAGAGTTGTGATCTTCATAGCATTCTTGGATAGAACATACACTATTTCTCTTCAAGAAATGTGTAGCCTCATCGACAATGGCACATTTAAGGTTTTGTAATGGTTGTGAAATGTGTTTTCAAAGTTTCCATAGACTGAAATATACGTGAATTCTAAATCACTTAAAACTAAATTCACTCGGGGTTATTTAGAGAGCAAGAAGGCAACTTTTTGATGTTGGTGTTTGTCTCGTCTCTGCGCTGAGGAGTAGCCTAGGATACATCTGGCCAGTGTACGCACGTCAGATCTAACACCTGCGAGCCTCTTGAAGTAACTCTATCCTGTATGATTATAGTCATACATGGACGTCAAAGCCTCGGCAAATAGACCCTTGTAGCACTGTCTGACTGGCTCTCTGGCTGTCTCTTCTAAACTTCTTGATAACAACATTCTTTCATGCTTTGTGTGATCTCAAGGGTTATACAGAAGTCTCCTTTCTTTCATACACCAAACATGCTCTCTTATCTCTTCTAATTGCTGCCTTTTTGTCTGTAGTCTTCCATTGTAGTGTCTTTGATTCTGCTCTTTCCTCTTCCTTCCCCCTTTCTGTTTGACTCCCCTCTTTCATAACTTCCTCACCTTGATATTTTCATGTTTAGCCTATAATGTTTAAGATCAATCTCCTATTTCAGTTAGTATAGCCGGCGGGGGTGTTATTCCCGGGCCTTTCTGTTCTTTACATCAAAGTGAGGTGTCTGCCTTTCAACCTGCCCTCCTTCAATAATTTCTATTGTATGCATGGAAGAAACGCGCAGCTGGGGGAATGTTGCAGTGAACCCCGATGTCTGCGCTGTCAATACCTCCGCGGCAGTGTCGGCGCCAGTGTATTGACAGAAGTTGCTTTCTTCGCAGGGACTGACTGATCATGGTCGCCGTGGTCCGCTCTCTCATGGTACTGCTGCTCGCTCAGGTGTTGCTGGGAGGTGCTGCGGGACTTATCCCCGAGGTCGGCCGAAGGAAATACAGCGAATCTGGGAAGCAAACCCCGGAGCAGTCGGAGAACTTTCTCAACGAATTTGAGCTTCGGCTCCTCAATATGTTCGGACTGAAACGGAGGCCGAACCCAAGCAAGCTGGCCGTGGTGCCGCAGTACATGGTGGACCTTTACCATATGCACTCAGTGAACGGAGACCACAACTCCAAACGGCCAAGAAACATGGGGAAACACGCAGAGAGAGCCGCCAGCAAGGCCAACACGATTAGAAGCTTTCACCATGAAGGTATGTATTAGTGACATACTTTAGCTGTCAGTTGGAGAGCACCTCTGCCCTCTCAGACAACCCTAACCTGTATTTAAACATGACTCAGAGTGTGAATACGAATTTAAGAGCCTTTACAGTTTTATGGCAGGCCTAGTCACATTACAATAAAGATGACACGCGTCCGGATGATATACACCTCATTAAATACAGGAATATAAAGCCTCGTGTGGATGCAAAACAATTTTTACGAAACTCAGGGCTGGACTGACAAACATCTGATGCGCAACTAATTTGGTGGACTAATCCTTGAAATATGCAGTGATGCAACCGTTAACCAAACATTCCATCGACGGCACTATAAAGCGCATCAGAAACATCAAGGGTGGTGGAGTCCCAGGGCTAATTTGTTTCTTAATAATTTATGGTGTTTACGTGGGCTCTGAAAACAGTTTTTCCAGACACGCACCACAGGAGCAGGATAAAGGTAGCTGCCCGTACGCACCAGTGATAGTCATCGCCCTGCAACTTCAATAGGCCAACTCACGACCTGACATTAGACTAACCGAGTCCTAGTGTCAGACAGTCATTTCTGAGTCATTTCTAACGGAACTGAGGAGAGTCTTAATTGGAACCGAGGGCACGTTATCCTTTTCCGATCACCCTCTCCATGCACGCTGTGTAAGCGCCATTACGCATGTTCCAATAATAGAACGCCATAATTGCATACTAGGTTTGTACCTTGGATATGCTCTGATTTTAGGCTTTTTCATTTAACCCATGTTTTACTCCCTGGAAAAATGAATATGTTACTCAGATGAGTTTTTCCTCTAAAGCCATAGTCCTAAATTGAGTGCACAGATATTGCATATTGATGACACAATGTCACTGGACATTCGGAGTCCCATGTTTTGAGCCATTAACTAAGCAACAGCACGTGTACCGTATGAAGATCATGATTTCGCCATTTGATAATGCAAGTATAATGTTAAAAAGGGCCACAGGTGACAAGGGTTCTGGTCCTCTTAGTTGAAGAGAAAAACACCTCTTTTATATTTCGCCCCCCCTGAAAATGAAAGACAAATACTACAAAACCAACAAGCAATTCCATTAAACCTTGAAAATCAGTATTTCTTTCTACCATCTGTATTCATCTAATAGCGCCTTCATCTTGCCATGGCAGAGGCTGCCACCATGCTTTGGTTTGGCCTATAGGTCCTTTAGAGTACAAGCACCTAAATCCAGAGGGCTTTAACACAGAGTCTGAAGTGTTTCGCCGGGGGAACTTTCCACAGGGTGAGTCACTGGGGTGGCGGGTTGGTTGGGTGCTCTCCAGAGGGCTCGTGTGGATGACACCCAGTGGTCATAATGACACATTACAAACACCAGGGTCACCAGGGACTGGCTGTTCCACCTGAACCCACCGCGGACGGCTTCCGCACCCGTCCTGCGCACAGTCGGGTGGATGTGTTTAGCTGGGTCAGCCTTGTTCCCTCCAGTGTTTACACAGTGGAGAAACATAGTTGTTGATGGAAACATTATGAATTGTTCAATTTTGTGACTGAAAGTCTTTATTTTGTTCTGCCTCATCACACGTCCTCACACATGCGCACACAAAGACACATGCGCACACACGCACACACATACTGCACACACACACACACATGCGTGCACACACACACACTCATACATACATACATAATGTACTGCACGCACATGCACATGTGTGCGCGTGCACACACACACACACAGGCTCGGAGCATGTACAGTAATAAGCATGTAGCTACACATGTAAACCTGTATACCACTGCCCGGAGCCGGAATCCTTTCAACACATCTGCTAGCTGATTTTAATTTCAGAAGGATAATTAGGTTCTGTGATATCACTTTTCAAAAAGAACCATTTCCCATTCCAAACAGAACATTTCCACTATACGAGAGGAGAGAGAGGCTGCCAGAGACACAGGCCTGAGATGAATGACCCAACGTTAGCCGCTATCTTTTGTTTTGGCACACAGTGTAAAAAGAAATTAGGAATGTTGATACACTCATATCTGTGGTTCACAAGTTTTTCGACAAGTAGCGACATGTTCACACAGCAGTTGCCTCCCAAAGGGATTTGCAACTGAGGAGAGAGAGAGAGAGAGGGCGAGAGGGGAGAGGGATTTAGGAGTGAGGGAGCAGAGAAAGAAAGAGAGAAGGATTTGGGAGAGAGGAGAGGGAAAGAGAGAGAAGGGGTTTTCCCACATCAAATGAGGAGTGATAGGCCTAATTGAGGTCTTTGTGCCTCTGGAGGGAGATTTGGAAGGAGAGGGTGGAATTTCCTAAATGCCTCCTTTGAAAAAGCTCCCAGTTCAAAGTTTGTGTTTATTCTACTGCACAACAGATAAAAAAGCATAACTTTGTATCATCTCTGATGTTCATAAAGGTAAAAGTTCAAAGTTTCACTACAATCTTGTAAATAGCGATTTTGACGAATACGTCTGACATTTCGCTCAACGTGCGTTAATTCAATCTCAAGTCTCTCGCGAGTCGGATCCATAGAGCGGAATAAAATGGATCACTTTAATACGTCCACAACGTCAACTTAATTACATTAACATTTTCACGTCCGACCTGATAAATCAGATGTTTATTTCCCTATTGCTTGACTGCCAACATACAGCTTTGATGATCCCAATGATAGACAGACGACCCCCCCCCCCACCCCCCATACAGTAGGAACACATGAGGCAGCCAAACCATAAAGGGCAATATTCTCCATGGCATTTAGTGGCCTGGTACCATGCATAATGGAAGATGCTATCACAGGCTCAGTGTCAGATCTTATCCGGACAGGAGGAACACGCTGCTTTGATGCCATGACATTTAGCTCGGGTGAAATTTACGATCCTGACCCTAATGATGTCATTTAACGACGATGATCGTCGGCATTTGCCTGCCGCCTTTACATTGAGCGACTCTGCTATCTGGCGCCGCCATCTCCGCGACGCGACCGTAGCCGGAACCCGCTCGCTCGTAGCGGCCGTGTGGCTGACTGGTCGGCCGGGGGAATGAAGGCGTATAATGCGAGTCGGGCAAACGCGGTGGCGTACCTTTCCCCACGCTGAGTTGCTTCGCGTCTGTTAGCATTTAGCCTGTTAGCGTCTGTGCGTAGCTGACCGTATCCCCCCCCTCCCCTGTGTTCCCCGCAGAGTCCATGGAGGCCCTGGCCAGCCTGAAGGGCAGAACCACCCAGCAGTTCTTCTTCAACCTCACCTCCATCCCCGGGGACGAGCTCGTCACCTCGGCGGAGCTGCGCGTCTTCAGGGACCAGGTGCTGGGGGGCCCCGCCCCCTCCGGCAACGGCAGCGCGGTGGCCGGCGTGCACCGCATCAACGTGTACGAGGTGTTCGGCGCCCCCGCCGCGCCCGGGGGCGAGCCCCTGACGCGGCTGCTGGACACGCGGCTGGTGCAGGACTCCCTGAGCCGCTGGGAGAGCTTCGACGTCAGCCCCGCCGTCTCCCAGTGGGCCTCCGGGGGGCGCCGCAACCACGGCTTCCAGGTGGAGGTGCTCCACCCCGACCAGGGGGGGGAGGAGGCGGGGGGTGGGGATGAGGGCCGGAGGCGGAGCAGGCACGTCAGGGTGAGCCGGTCCCTCCACCAGGACCAGGACTCGTGGCCCCAGGCGCGCCCCCTGCTGGTGACCTACAGTCACGACGGCCGGGGGGACGCCGTCCTGCACAGGCGGGAGAAGCGTCAGGCGACCCACCGCAAGCAGCGCCGGAAGCAGCACAAGGCCAGCTGCCGGAGACATTCTCTGTACGTGGACTTCAGCGACGTGGGCTGGAACGAGTGGATAGTGGCGCCCCCCGGCTACCACGCCTTCTACTGCCACGGGGAGTGCCCCTTCCCCCTGGCGGACCACCTCAACTCCACCAACCACGCCATCGTGCAGACCCTGGTCAACTCGGTGAACTCCAACATCCCGCGGGCGTGCTGCGTGCCCACCGAGCTCAGCCCCATCTCCCTGCTCTACCTGGACGAGTACGAGAAGGTCATCCTGAAAAACTACCAGGACATGGTGGTGGAGGGCTGCGGCTGCCGGTGAGAGAGAGAGGGAGGGAGAGGTGGAGAGAGAGAGAGAGAGAGAGGTGGGGCGAGAGAGACTGAGAGACAAGGACGAGAGGTTATGGACACCCGGTTTCCCAATGAAGACGTTTATTTATATGAAAGAAAGACAAAAACAGAGCTATTTTGGAAGAAGAAAAAAAACTATATATGAATATATTTATGTCTACATAAAGTTGGGAAAATAAATATTTTAATCAGAGGAATATTCCTTTACTGGTTTTGAAAATGTATTTCTGATGTACATTTCGAAATGGGTGCAATACCACATGAAGTATAATGCTCAGATTTTTATTTTGTATTTATTTCTATTATAACCACTTTATTTGTAAATAAATAATGTGTATTTATCGTGAAAAAAAACATTTGGTTGCTCCAATTGTCCAAAAATCCACCCATAGCACACTTAACACTATTTATTTGAATCCAGACTATTTATTGTTCGGGTCAAAAAAGGGTGGCATATTCTTAGCATAAATAACAGAGTTTCAAACTCTCTCACATAAATCAGCTTGAAAAAATAACCGACTCAAACCTGAGGCCTCTACCAGTGATTGCGAAGGCAGTACTTACTCCTTCTGGCAAACGTAACTGGAGACTAACATTGGCTGTTTGGAGAAGAAAGCGACACGACTATGCCAGTGTAAGTAGGTGTAATGGTCTGCAGTAAGGTGTTGAATCACGGGGGGGTTGAATGGCTACATACACATAGATGTTATAGGGTCTCCTGGGAGGACTAGCAAAATACCAGGACATGTGTTCCTGAATCAGATGCCGCTGCAAGGGACCCTGGGAAGGCTCCTTGGAAAGTTGACCCCTGGGACTTTTTCTCCTCAAAAAATACACACACACACATACACACACACACACACTAAGATATTTCCGACCTGTGAGCTGAGAGCAGTATCAGTGTTGCAGGGATTCATGGGAGGTTTGTTTACAGTGTGATTGAAGGCGTGATATGTCTGGTTGCAGACAGACAGACGGGCAGACAGACAGATGGGCAGACAGACGGGCAGAGAGACAGATGGGCAGACAGATGTGCAGACAGACAGGCAGACAGACAGATGGGCAGACAGACTGATGAACAGACAGACTGACGGGCAGACAGACAGATGGGCAGACAGACTGATGGGCAGATAGACTGATGAGCAGACAGACAGGCAGACAGACTGATGGGCAGACAGACAGGCAGACAGACTGATGGGCAGACAGGCAGACAGACTGATGAGCAGACAGACAGGCAGACAGACTGATGGGCAGACAGACTGATGGGCAGACAGACAGGCAGACAGACTGATGGGCAGACAGACTGATGGGCAGATAGACTGATGAGCAGACAGACAGGCAGACAGACTGATGGTCAGACAGACAGGCAGACAGACTGATGGGCAGACAGGCAGGCAGACAGACTGATGGGCAGACAGGCAGACAGATACAGATGGAAGCAGGCTGACAGACGGATATGCAGATATGCAGACATACACACGGAGACAAGCTCTCCTGCCGCTTTAATTAATAAAGGGAGACAAACAGGCCTACCTGCCCCCACTGCACACGCTCAGACACATCTAACCCCTCAGACACATCTAACCCCTCGTCTGCATCTGGCTGCCATCCTTTGTCATCCCCCTGCCTGAGTCATACTCCTCTAGAGTATCTCACACCGGGAGGGGGGTGGCTTCAGACGCTTTCTAAGGTGGGGGGGCCCTGGCTTCAGACGCTTTCTAAGGTGGGGGGGCCCTGGCTTCAGACGCTTTCTAAGGTGGGGGGGCCCTGGCTTCAGATGCTTCAGATAAATGTGTTATTAGTAAAATAACACAACAGGGTAGACATTGCCACACACCGACAAACACGGTGGTTAACGGCCATGTTTTATGCAGTGACAGAGATAGTGGCAACAACAAAACAGATCGGATGTCTTAAACCTCAGTCCAGGCATGAGTACATGACTTAATATCTTAATGCAGTATTGTTCTCAGGGAAACAATGCAATAACGAACCCGAATGTCTCAGAGAGAGAGAGAGGCAGATGAAATGTAGACTTCAGCCACAATGGCGCATGGGATAATGAGAGAGGGTAGAAGGAGAGGGAGAGTTTGTGAGTTTGACTGACTGAGTGCTTCTGCTGTGTTTGCATTAGAAAGGGTTTGGAGGGAGCACAGAATGCTCTAAATAGAATGTTTTTTATACGAGCGCACATTTGGGACCGTGGAATGTTGGTTTCAATCTCAGACACATGCATATGCTTGCAGAGAAAACCAACATGCTCCCCCCCCCCCCCAAATCAGCTACACTCAAAAAGTTCTTTGGTGGCCTTTTCCATCTGAAAGGTTTATTAAACAAAGATGTACTATTTTACCAGCACAACCTGAAATCAATGTTAAGGACGAGGACGTTTTAAACCTCGCAAAAACACACGTCTCCCTCCGTGTGTTTGCCAGTGTTTGCATTGTTTCTATTGACATTGTCATGCAAAGATGCATGTCAAAATACATAATCTCACCCACCAACTGCGTGGCTCCCGCCTAAATGATGCAATCAGCCATTTTGTGCCAGAGCGCCTCCCTCCCCGCCCTCCACCACACTTCAGTTTCAATCCCCTGCATGTGTTATTTTATTTTACCTTGCATCCGGTCCCCCCGCGGTCCCCCATCTGGTGTCCATTTCTCCAGTGTAGAGCCCACCGCACCACAGCCCGGCACATGAGCTCTCCAGCCCTGCCGGTAGCGCCGCCGCTGCGCCCCATGCCATTTTAATGGACTTCAGGAGGAAGCTACTTCCCGGGCTCAGTTAATGAACATTTGATGAAAATCAACTGAACGTTCAACCGTTAAAAAACTTGAAACTCGGGGGAAAAAAAAGAAAAAAAAAGGACTGCGCCAAGACTGTTAGGGTCGGGTGACGGGGGGGAAGAAAAATGCTTGTGTTAAAAAAAAGTGTTAGATTTAGTGGTTTGCCTTTATAGCTAAAGACCATAAAGCTTTCATTGGGTTGGGTGGAAATACTGCTCCCAGAGTGGGTTACACGTGGGTAGCGCTCCTGAATGTTTCCCCCCCCCCTCCCACTCCCAATTCCGACCCAACATGGTTCCGGTCTTCTGAGTGGGCCAGTGTTCCTCTCCCCTCAGGGGTTCTGTCCTCAGGGGGCGGGTTAGTATCAGACTGCTCCTCTGGGACCACTTCTGAACTTCTCACTAAGAACCTGAGGGTCAGAGGTCTAAGTCATGAGGACCCATTATCTGTGCTATTACTTAACAGAGCTCCAGACTCATCCCAGCCTCTGGGTCAGGCATAGCCAATGAGCTGTAGGGTAAGAGTAGGCTCAGCCAGTGACTGGTGATGGGAGACCTTGGTGTTGAGCTTACCAGTTAGAGTAGGCTACATATGGTGGAATTCATTACTCCCATTTTGGTCTGGGTTCTAGTGTGAGACATGCTTGGTTGGCCGTGGCCCCCTTTCACCTGCTACCACAAACTTCTGCAAAGTCGCTCTCCAAACCCAGAGCTAACCCCCCCCCCCCCCCACCACCACCACTCTCGCATCTGTTGAATAAATTAAACTTGTTCTCAACTCGTGTTTACGCACAAACACACAACAGTACAGCCGCAGGACTGATGAACACAATACTGAGTCGGTCCACACACCAGTGCGGTGGGTCTATTCGTTTTGCTCTGTGCACGGCAAAACCGCACCAAACGTTTCTACTACTCCCAACAACCGAAATCATGAGGGTTATAAAATCAGATTTCCAGATTTCTGGCCGCTCGCGTTTGGAAAGTATGCGGCGTGCCGTGCACCTTTGATGAAGCAAAGTGCTCGGTCGCCATGGGAGATCTGCGCCGGCCGCGTGCCAGGGCGCGCCGTGGAAACGCAGAGATGCGGGGAGGAGCAGCGGCCACTTTGGAGTCTTTTTATATTTTCTTTTTTTTCTTCTTCTTCTTCTTTTTTTCTTCATGTGCCGCACACACTAATTTTAGAGGTGGTGCAGTTCGTGTTTTTTTCTTCTTTTTTTTTCCGAGAACAGTCAGTGAGATGACGTCCAGCATAACTGAGACTGTGGCATCTGTGCTGCAGCTCTGAACACATCAAAAACACCCGCCTAGTCCACAGATTCAGGAGCTGAAAAAAATATGGAAATGGATTTTTCCAGAATGACAGCAATATGATAGAGCTACTTATTCTTTAGTATTTTATTCCATTGTGTGTGTGTGTGTGTGTGTGTGTGTGTGTGTGTGTGTGTGTGTGTGCGCGCGTGTGTGTGTGCGTGCGCGCGCGAGTGTTTGTGAGTGAGTGTGCTTAGTCCGAGCTGCGCATGCTAACACACTCATACATGTCAGTGTGTATTATGGGGTCTGACAAATAAAATGACACAGTCGCGTTACTGAAGGCTATCGCTAACTTGTCCCTGAAAAAAAATGCTCTGCTACTGCCATTACTGTAGGAGCTAATCATCCCTGCAATCACTGCTGAGCTGGCCTGGAGTGACATGCTGGAGCCATTACCTCTGGCGGGGCTGGGAGTGGAGCAGACCACGGTGTTATTATGGCCTCCTCATGGTGGTATGGTTGTAGCGGTAGCTGAGCTACAGTTTACATAGGCTGTTATAGGAGCTTCTGCTGTGATACAGTACTGAAGAGAACGCCCGCGAAAGCAAAGAGGAGGATTGGAGTCAATGTCGAACAGAGTATTTTGATCATCTAGGGAGTAACACTAGGATAAATAAAATGTACAACTAAGTTGTATAAGCCTGCGTAAATATCCCAATCACGACAGTTTTATAACTTCTTATGCCTCATAAACTTGTTATTACATGTTGATAAAGACGTTATGAACTGTGTGTGCAGACTCGGTATTTGCAGATTCAGTTGAGTCCAAGATCCGCCTCGGGGCTGGGCAAGTGTACGATCGCATTTCGGACAGGACCGTCATGTTATCATTCCTTTATCAAGACCTGGCCTGGGTTTGGAGGTCTGGAGCTTTGTAGTTCTGGGGAGGAGCTTTTCCACAGCGAGAGAGAGACAGGAAGCAGATCCATATGGGACACATATGGGATTATCAAACAGGCCGGAGGATGAAGACGCCCCCACATTCAGATCCCAGGTCAGTTTGGTGCTTGCACCCCTGAGGGTTAAGGTTAAGGATTCAGGGAGGTTATGCTGATCTCAGAACCCCGCCTACGGGCGTCTTCGAGCCGGATCAGAGCCCAGTGTGGTTTACTGGAGTGTCCTCCATCTTTGTAGCAGGAAGTGGAGAGATCAGTCAGAGAGAGTACATGACATCCCCGGCATGCCTGCTTGATAAATGTCAATCGAAGACGCTGTAAATCTCACTGCAACACACGTACGCTGCATGGCGCAGATGTGTCTGTTCAATGTCAGAAATCAAGAGCTAGTTAAGATCTTATCCAGGGGATTTTATGGCTTCTGGAGCCCTCAATCAGTCACAATCGGAGATATAGCTGGAATAATTTTGCTCAGCTAATTATTCAAACGATCCGAGAGGAACACAAGCTCAAATGTGCAAGCTGTATCTTCCACAGATGTGTGCGCGTGTGTTAAAAAAAAGAGGTTATCTTTCGATCTGACCTTTCCCAGCTGGTCTCTACCAGTAGATGGCAACAGTCCTTCTCCAAAGCCTCTGATCTGAGCCTGGGAGGTGAACCTTTGTCCAAAGAGAGATGTGAGGTTGGGGGTGCCAGATGAATAGCATGCATTCATACATGCCCCGTCTCTCAAACCTCTCTGAGGGCTTATCACGGACTGGGGGATATCTATCTCCAAATCCACCCAGATCATCCACTTCAGTCGGTGCATGGCAAACATTCCACTTTGACATTCTACGCTCTCGGTCTCTACTGCGTAGAATCTACAGTAGAATCTTGACATGTTGAGGGTGCCAGCAGCAGGACTAGAGAGATATGTTTTATCTATTTTTCTCTGTGAACATGACACCCTTTTAGAGTTCCAGAGCCACAAACCCAGTTAGCTCGACGCGGTTTCGATCTCGTTCGGAGTGCAGACCTGTTGTGACGTTCCGGGGGTGCGCGGTTGGTGGTCTATGAGAAAAAGCTGGTCTTGAACCTGTGGTGCTTAGAACAGTTTAGAAGGTTCCATCCAGATGCAGGGTGCAGGGGCAACGGGTTCTGTTTCCCTGGGTGGTATTGGGAGAAATCCACTCCCCACACTTTTCTCATTAGCGTAATAAGCTTTGTATAAACCGCCGGTCAAGGACACACCGTTCCGTCCACACAGGTCTGTGTGGCTCCCTGCTCTGCTCTCTCTGGCTTTCATTAGCCAGGGAATTTTGTCACACCTCTCGGTGCTGGAGGCATGCCACAGGATTCAGATGTTTAATGTGAGCTTTGTTCATCCTGCATGTAGCCCCTACGGGCCCCGAAGGAATCTGTCCTCCACTGGTCAGAAATCCCTCTGCATGAGCTGGGCTGAGGTCCTCCTCAGCCCGCCGGGCCTACTCATACATCTGCATGTCCCTGCTGATTACAGTACGTTCTGGTTGTCTCCCAGACGCCCTCTCCCATCCGTACAACAGGAAGAGAAGAAAGTGGCAAAACCGGCGAAGTAAAACTACATCATAGGTTAACACTTCTGCTCCCTCGAAGTAAGTAAGTAGTCACTTTAGCGCTACTTCACCTCAAAGCAGATCTCTAAGTCGTAAAGCTGAGTGCTAGGGGCGAGATGAGAGGAGCTTGTTTATGCAAAGAGCCGGCTCCAGACCTGGGGCCCCTGGCCTGCTCAGCTCTGAGGTGTAACACACACTCTCTTCACCCCGCTCTCCCGCTGCCTGTCAGTGGCATGGCAAAGTCTGCCTCACTGCACTTCCTGTGACTCACTTCCTGTCCCGGCCCTGCACCTGCGGTCCCATGGATGATGTCATGGCAGGTTTTCCTCTGTGAGGCGCACTAAGCACACTCCCGTCTGCTCAGATGTGTGTGAGTGTGTGTGTGTGTGTGTGTGTGTGTGTGTGTGCACGTATTAGAGTATGCATGTGTTTTGTGTGTGTTAGTCTGTGAGTCTGTAAGTGCGCTTCAGTGCGCCTGGCCCAGACATCAGTCGGCGGCCCCTGGGTGAATACAGTCCTTCATGGCTCCAGTGATGACCTCCTCCGTGAGGCAAGAGGGAGGAGAGGAGAGAGACACATCAAACAAGCGAGGAGGGAAGAGAGGTGGACTTACAGTAGGTGGAACATGGAATCTGTCCCAAACCTAGGGATATTGTGGTATTTTTTCTCTCTCTCCTCCTCTCTCTCTCTCTCTCTCTCTGTCCCCCCCCCCCCTCTCTCCCAGCCCTACCATGTTTGGGTTAGAGTGATTGTGATGGATCTGCTGTAAACTCCTGTGTGTGTGTAATTAATTGGAGAGAGAGAGAGAGAGAGAGAGAGAGAGAGAGAGAGAATCATTCGGTGATTCGGTAATCGTTTCTCACCTGCCCTAAACTTGACCACTGAGATCAGGGATCCGGCTTTTAGAGAGAGAGAGTCGAGGACAAAGGACCTCTAGTCATCCTCAATATCTGTAGGAATAATTACTCAATGGGTTTCTACCGTTCGCAACCGCAGTGAAAATGATAGATTGAGGGAAACGCACTACTTGGACGGACCCATGAGCAAATGGAAATATCGTATGAGAATGAGAGCATACTTTTTTCCCTTATCCTGAACGGTAAGAGGTAATGCTGTTTTTCCTCAGCAAACCAGCCTTTTTTGTGCAATTTTTTTCTCTCCTCTTCTCCAAATTGAGTGAGTATGTTCATGAGCTGACAGGAAATGCCTTCGCGCTCCCGTCAGCAGAAGAGAAACCCGTTAGAGGTCAGGGGTCAAAGAAGGAAGGCAGCGGGCATATATCAATATTCATTTCCTTTTCTGGTATGTTCACAGACCTCTTGGTAGTTTCACTGTTTCAGGCCTCCTCTTTCACTGGGTTCCGGATCATTAGTCCTTGCTAGCTGCCTGTTGACAGCATTAGCAGCGCTAATGGTCTTCTGTGGGAAAGTTAGCTTGCGCTACTTTAGTGTGTGTGTGTGTGTGTGTGTGTACACGTGCGTGTGTGTGTGTGTACATGCGTGTGTGTATGCGTACTGTGTGCATGTGCTTGTATGTGTGTGCGTACTGTATGTATGTCTGTGCGTGCGTGTGCGTATGTATGTCTGTGTTTGTGTGTATGTGTGTGTGTGTGTGTTTGTTTATGTGTATGTGTGTAGTGTGTGTTCCTGCTCTCCACATCAATCTGGCAAAGCTGCTGAGAGATGCCCTAGCCCAGTGACAGGCCAGAGAGAGAGAGAGAGAGAGAGAGGGAGAGAGAGAGAGAGAGAGAGAGAGAGAGAGATAGAGAGAGAGAGAGAGAGAGAGAGATAGGAGAGGAGCGTTCAGGCCGACGGAAACATGTTCTCTCACAATGTCACAGCCTCTGATGCAGTCCTCTGATCCATTCCAACAGCTATATCTAACACAGCGAACCCCCAGGACTAGACCCGTCACATGAGGCAAACATACTGGATCTTTCCGTCTCCAGACTCAGCCAAGCGCTGTAGATCAGGGTGGGAGGCCTGATGTAAGGGTTGTTTGTTGACCCGGCTACTAATTAGGGATCTCCACTGATTCCATGCCAGAGACACAAACTGGACAAATAGGGGCCTTCATACACATGCCACACATGTGCACGGACAGGCACACACATGCAGCACACTTGATTATCCACATGCACTGCCTTTGAAAGCAAACATCTCTTCGCCGGAGATTATGTAGCGACGACAAGTGTCCGGGTTTTTTGTTTTTCCGTTGTAAACCTCCTTTCTAAACATTGAATGCACACGGGGATGACAGATTTCAAAATTCTCCGAATAATAAAAAATTCTCAAAATACAAAATTCTCCGAAACCCATCTTCATTAGAGGAGAAGTATTTAGAGGCAGAGTTTACCAACATTGGGGGGGTGGGGGTTGATTTTGGACTGCATCTCTGTTGCTGTCACTGTGCAAACAACGGGTGTTCTGTTGACTAGGACATAAAATAGTGCTGTTGGGTTTGGGGTTTCCAGAGCAGGACCAGGACTGCAGTATATTGAGTCCATGTGGGGAGTGCGTTTTTAATCTGAGCCTTACCCACAGTCTTTCCTGTTTCTAATTTGGCGCTGCAGCGGTTTTGTCCCGGGGCCAAACGCCTCTCCTCCACCGAGTGTCTATTTCCTCAGAAGTGAATGGTAGCAGGTGTGCTGGCCCGCGATCGCTAGGAGTAGTCTGCTTATGAATGGCCCACATCTCTCTCTCTCTCTTCTCTCCCCATCTTTGTTTTCTTTTTTCTTTCCTTTACTCTTTTCTGTTCTTTCTCTCTCACATTCTTTCTCCTTTTCACATTCTTTCTGTTCTTTGTTTGCTGTTATGTCTTCACCTCTCTCCAGTCCTTCGGCCCCTTTTCTCTCCCTCCTGTTTTCTTTCCTTCTTGTGTTTCCTGTTCCCTTTGCTTCCTTCAAGTTCAAAAGTTGACTACGCTGATAAGTCATCTGTAAACCAGTAGCACATGTCAATGAAAACAATAAAACTTAATGTCAACGACAAGGGCGACACGACCGGGAGTCAATAACGGCAGATACCAGATAAATCACATCAATGAGGAAACTGTCAGGTGTCCAGAATCAACCGGAAATTGCCTTTGTTGTGACAGACATAATAAAACGCCACCTTGTACACAAATTCTCCTCGCCTCCCAGTTAGAGCTCAGAAACGAGGCAGTAAAATTTAATAAACACCCCCCTCCCCCCCCCCCCACACACACACACAGGCTTTCACAAATGCATGCGCATACACAGGTATGCACACACACACACACACACAAACACACACACACACACACACTGAGAGACCTTCTTATTCTTTAGAGCAAGGATTTCATCTCATCTCTGTGTGAAGGGCTGACTGCTTGAGGGTCTTACTGGGAGAAGAAGAGAAGAATCAATTTGCCACACTGAGTGTGTGTGTGTGTGTGCGTGCGCGCGTGTGTGTCCTTGTTCACATGCGTGTGAATCAATCTGCCACACTTTGTCATCAAGTCCGCCTGATCACGGAGGGCTCATTCAATCTGCTCCTCGGAGTAGACATGCTGTCACGGCGCTCCGCGGAGACACAGAGATTAGAGTTAACCCCCCTCAGTGACCCCTGCTGCTCCTCTGCAAACCCCCCCCCACCGCCCCCCACCCCCAAAACACACTCCCTAATGAGTTTGGCTTTGAGGGGGCGCAAGGTGCCCTCCCTTTCAGGTTTGAACAGAGCTCATTAGGACAAAGTCATACTCTCACTTCCATCACTCTGGGGGGAATAAAGAAGAAAGCGCGGACGTAGCGTGAGACAATTGATTTGCGACTTGACATTGAATTGAGACACTGCTGCTGGAAAAGCCAATAAGGAAATTGGAGTCTTCCCAAAGGATGTTGTTGAGTGTGGGGCTGCTCGTGTGAACCTCATAATGATGTTTGTGTTTACTCCGTTGCCGTTACCACCACGTTGTTGTTGTTTTTCACAGATGGTGATATGTTTGTTTGCAGACGAACGGTTAAGAGGTCGCGGGCGTGTATTAGTCTTTCTTCTCACGCTTTAAAACAACACTTTCTATTGGATGAGCGCCAGATAATGGGGTTGCATTGACAGCTGTTTAGAGTTTCTAGCACTGATTTGCGGCACTACGCAGGACAGCTCATTGCTCGTGATTTCTTCTTTTTTTTTTTTAAGAAGAAATTCCTCTCATCTCTTTCTGAGCCTTCACGTCTCCCTCCATCATTCCCCTCCACTTGAGCACACTCCTTCACTCGCCGAGCAGGAAGTGACCTCTGAACCCCCGGTAACAATGGAAGTCCTCCAGCCCCTGTTACCACCGCGTTCCGCCGTCTGCTCTTCTGATTCGCTGCCAAAGTCAACCACGGGCATTTGCGTTCCCGGCCGCGGCGTTTCCGGCATCTGCACACGCTGGTGTTTACACAGGATGTTCAAACTCGATGCAGATTAAACAAATCCAATTTGGACGCAGAGTTCAATCACCTCCCCTATTTCAACATGAAGACCATGAAGCTGGGGCCCAGATTCCCCAGCGACGTTTCCAAGTAGGGGCACTTTTTTCAGGGGATCGGGTGAGGGGTGTAGTGGGCCGTGCGGTGGCTGTGGGGGGTTTAGGGGAAGCAGGGGGTGGGGGGGGGGGGGGTCCGGCCTGTGCACCAATAACTCAGAACTATTTTGAGAGCGTTTATATGTGGACAAAAGTCATCTGTCTGGTTCCACAGGCTTGCATGTGGTTGGATTTACTCCACGTGGTGGTGGCGTGTATTTAAAAAAATAAAAAAACAGCAAAAAAACATCTCCAGTGCTCCCTGGCAGTGCATTGTGGGCCTTCCGAGGGCTCGTGGATAGTTTGGCGGGTTCTTTTCCCACACTTATGGTTCAAGTTGAGGACTGGCTCCGTGCTCGCGCGCCACTGCCAGGCACACACGTAGCACGACTCTAGTCTGATAAACGTATAATTTTGGCTGTTTTTTCATTCCGCATCAGATAATCACTGATTATTTAAACACAGGAAATATGAGGTATAGGTCAGACGGCAGTCGCGCCAAGTCCCGGTTTTTCTTTCGTTAGAGGGCTTCCAGGTTTGTCTGAGGGCGGTCTGGAGCCGTGCTGGGCCCTGTGTAAGCCAGCCCGGAGGGCCGGACGACCCCTGACCTTTTCACAACTACAAAAGGACCTTCTTTGTGACCACAGAAATGGTCATTTGTCTAAAAGGATTTTTAATTGCCGCTCATTCCAAATAAATCCCTGAGTTTGTCTGGCGTGTCCTCACCTGGTCCTCTTCTTCCCCGGTGGGAGGGGCTTTGACCTTCCCCCCCGGCACCTGTTTGGCCAGTGTCCGGCAGCCCATCTGGTCTCGTCCCGCCCCCTCTTCTGGGAAAACTCCACAGAGAGACGCTAGCTGTCTGCCTAATTGTATCACATTCTCCCGGCTTTGTTCTGGCTTTGCCTCGCTGGCGAAAGGTTGCAGAAATCTCATCCGCCACATCAGAGAGGCCCTATTAACCTTTGACCCACGGTCGGTGTGTGTGGACAGGGTCGCTCCTCACACCCAACCCCGGGCCCATTAACACGTCGCCCCGCGGTAGAAAAATTATTTTGACGGGGCTGTAATTGGCGCTAAGTGACGGCGGACAAAGGCCCCCTCTGTGCGGCCCGACGGACTGGGCGGTACTGACCGCTCTCCGGGCTTCACGCTTGACATTTCCCTCGCTGAGTCCAATGTGAGAGGAGAGGGACTGCGGGGCGAACGGAACAGCCTGCGCCGCCACCTCCAATCCCTCCATCCTCCCATCCCTTCATTCCTCCGCACCTCCATCCCTCCACACCTCCCATCCCTCCTTCCCTCCATCCCTCCTTCCCTCCATCCCTACATCCCTCCATCCCTCCATCCCTCCTTCCCTCCATCCCTCCTTCCCTCCATCCCTCCTTCCTTCCATCCCTCTGCACCTCCATCCCTCCATCCTTCCACACCTCCATCCCTCCTTCCCTCCATCCCTCCGTGCCCCCTCTTCACCACGGCTCTCCTTTGAAAACGTGAGATAATGAGGTTCTACTGGGGGAGAGCAGAACTACGCGCTCCAGATCTGTGGAGGCCGATTAATCCGCTGGCAGGCATTTCCTTTCAGAACCAGCCTAATTAGTTTACGTTAGCTGGAGAAGGTCAGGGGGGCGCGTTAGGCTCAGGCCCCTGCCTGAAACGCCAGGGCGGCGCGATGATCCGCGGACGAACGCAGGTGCGGGGGCTCCGCCCTTTCGGACCTGCCGGACCGCGTCGGGGAAGGGGGGGGCAGGGGGGGTGGATCTGTTGGTGCGATCGAGTTGCAGACCGGGAGACAAGGGGCTCTTTTTTCTGTCGTGACTGCGTGACATTTCGCCAACGAAAGTCCTCCGTCTTTCGTCTATCTCGCCACCTCTCTCCGAGTCCGTCGGTTACGGGACTCTGAACAACCCGGAGGGGAATCCCCGTGCGCTCGAGTTCTTCGGGGTAACGGTTTGAAAAACTGTGGTAACCAGAGTCTCAGAGGGGTTGAGCCACAAGTTCCACACAGCCGAGCGGCACGGAGGACATTCAGCTGGCAGGCTTATGACTAATGATTAATATCAAACGGCCGGGATACCGAGTTCCACCCAGTGAACTACACCCCCCCGATGATGAGTGAGTATATATCCTCCTACCATCAATCTTATCACTGTTTACCACAGCTGCCATTACAGTTATGGCAGACACAATCCCTCTAATGATTGATTCGAATCCCCTGGTTATTCCTACTGTATGCATCTGGTGTCCTCAGCAACCCCCCCTCACCCTCCCCCCCCCCCCCCCCCCCCCAACTCCAGAAGGAGGAGAGCCAGTCAGGCATCTTCTAATCTCCACCGAGCCGTATATTTAAGATGGGTCTAAGTCCCTCCCCCGGCGGCCATGCCATGCTCTCATCCCCATATTTAACGGCGTGACGTCAGGCAGGACTGGAGGAGGCAGCGGAGGAGACTTTAATACTAAATCTTCTCCCCCCCTGTCATTACAGGGCTGTGCGACCGCCTATCAGAGGGCCGTGAGTGATGTGGGAAGCCCGAGGCCCTGTCCTCCCAAACCCCCGGCGAGACCGGCGGCCGGCTCGCCCGCTCCAAACCAGACCCAAACTACAGGACCGGGTCGGTGGCGGAGCTGACATCACCGACCTGCTGGGCTCTTTATGCCCGTTCTGCGGTCACGGGGGAGAGAGGGCTGGATATTAATCTCTCCCTCTCTCTCTCTCTCGCTGTCTCTCCTTACTTTTCTCTCTCCCTCTCTCTCTCTGCGGAAGCCATATTTCTGGGCTCGCTTTCCTATTAGAGCTAAATCAAACGCAGGCAGAGACTGTTCTCTTTGATAGCCACCCCTTTGGAGGAAGTATGTTCTCACACTGCCTTCTTGGACAGGACGCCGGAGGAAATTAATTATCCAGTCCGGGCCCGGTTCTGGGTGATGGATAGTACACGAGGTTCAAGCTGAGGTCCGCCTTGTTTTGAATGTTAATTCTCTCCATTAATGATGGCCTGTAATGTTTTGCTTAACCTGAATAAGTCAGCCTCACCTTCACAACTACTCAGTCAAGCCCACTGACACCAAGCTCAGCCCTCTCAGACTGATGGTAACACTATACTGTAGTTTGACCTGTGCAGTCACGCCATAATTACTCAGCAACTGCACTGCAGGAATATGCTATAAGGGGCGCGATGCTCTGAGATGCTAGTAGTTGTACACGAATATATTTTAAAAAAACAAGCAGTGAAGTGTTCCAACACCTGTGTCAAAGCAACAGGAAGTGTCCCAGCATCCTCCTGGTCCCTGACATTTCACGAGACTATCCACTGCCATCTGTGATGACAACAAAAGACCCCTAGCACCCAAAACAAGCCCCCTCTTCCTGGTCGATGTCAATCCGCCAGTCCATGTGATGGGGGTCTGTGTAGAGAGGGACACCTGCAGCACACAGCAGCTTCAATTGGCCACGAAGAGACCCCAAGGGCAGCGCTGGGGACCGAGGGGACAGAGAGAGCCAGACCCACGTTTGGCCTTGTAGGCTTCGCTAGCACTCCAGTCCACGGGCTGCTTTTGGCCTTGCTAACTGTTCCATGAAATGGGCCTCAGGAACAGTGTGACCCTCCCAGAAACAGGCTGCTCACTGTTAGCCAACAGTGCTCCCTTTGTGTGAAATTGTCAAAGCTTGCCCCTTTTCTCCACTGGTCCTCCCTTTCTTTTCAGCCTCAGCTGTGAGCAAACAAAGCTGGCTTGAAGTTTCGCATGGCGCGCTAGCAGGCTAGCTGGCTAACCACGTTAGCGCTGATATCAATGAGAGCAATGGAGTTTGTGTTTGCTATGTTCTGCAGGTGGGGCTTCAATGGGCTAATGAGAGAAGTCTCTGTCAATGCCCCACTGATGGGAAGCTCGTAAAACTAACAACCCTCGATTTATATGTATGGGTGGGAAAATGAGCTAATTTAAGGATCCATAGGTCTTATGTGTTCCCAGTCAAATGGCACGACTTCAGTGCTTTATGATTATTATACTTTACACATTCAAAGCATGACATTTACCAGATATCATTGCTCTTGACCATGGACCACAGTTTAGATTTCCTGTTATCCAGAAGTGAAATAAAAAGCAAAATAAAAGAGCGTTTATTGTCCCACAGTAATCTTAAATACAGGGGAAGAGAAACGATTGCTTCAACAGATGAGTAAATCCCCCTTTATTGATTTCCCAACAGAGGCTGACAGGCTTGCCATTGATCTCCAGGATATTTATTGTGGAGTTGGAGCAGCATATATGCCCTAGTAGCAAGTCCAAAAAAACAATTATGAAATTCTCTGAGGGTTTATCTGCGGTTGTAGCCGACCATCAACTCACCACAACCCAAGGTTCATCTGGGATGCAAGACTCTATAGACATGGGCTGCTGACACCAAACAATAACATGGAAATTGACTCTACAGCAACTTAAAAGCTTAATTTTCTCAGGAGCGTGAAACACCAATGAGCCACAAAACACAAATTTGAAAAAGTGAGAGAGAGAGACAGAGAGAGAGAGAGAGAGAGAGAGAGAGAGAGAGAGAGAGAGAAAGAGAGAGAGAGATACAGCTGCCAAGGCCAGGATAAATGTTTAAATGTATTTATTTAGGCAGATTGGTTTTGCTACTGCATATTCTTTTTTCTCTGGGTGGAAATGAAAACCAGTAGCACTTGGTTTAACCGCCTTTCGCTTTGCATAATTGTTCCCAAGGTTGCTGTTTTTTATTTCCAGGCTTTCTGCGCCAATATAATTCAATTTCAGTGGCCAAGCCAAATATTTGCAGCGTGGCCTACACGTCTAAACTGAGCTGCCGTTGGGTGGAAGAGCTTCCTGTGTGCCTCCACTGTTCTATTGCTCCACAGCCCAGACACAGTAAACAGATGCTCATCCACTAATCATCGATGGACCCTCGTGTAGCAATGGACGCCTGAAATGTTTTCTTGCTCCACATGACCAAACCGTGCATTAAGCTTAGCAACGATCAACAGAGAGCTACACTGATGAGAGATCTGTCTAATAAATATTGAACCATCATATTTGTTATGGGTAAGCATAACTTATGTTGAACCACCTGTTAACTGCTGAGCCAGTGACTCACGCCGAGCAGGGTTCTCAGTCATTTACAGTCAGTTTGCTCCCCTGTGACTCCCGGCTGTTGCTGGGAAATAAATATTTGCGATGGTTTCCATTTAAATCTGGGTCACTCAGTTCAGCAGCCATCGCACAGGTGAGTTGGACTGGGTTTGTTTGGCATTGGTCGCTGCTGGCTGTCCTTTCCTTTCCACGGGGTCTAGG
The DNA here is from genome assembly GCF_949987555.1 of Borostomias antarcticus. NCBI lineage: Eukaryota > Metazoa > Chordata > Actinopteri > Stomiiformes > Stomiidae > Borostomias > Borostomias antarcticus. The sequence goes on along the minus strand of NC_140239.1, from coordinate 26,809,977 downwards.
AAACAACCAGCGCTGCAAACAGCTCAACAGCTCGCTTCAACAAGAGATGCTTTTGTCCGTGGCTTAACGCAACAAAATTACACCACTAAGCTGCCCAATGCCCACGTTGGTCAGGTCCCCCTGGACAGTCCCCCGAGGCTGTGAGACCAGCTGGACCAGAGAGAGAGAGAGAGAGAGAGAGAGAGAGGGAAAGAAGGAGAGGGAGAGATAGAGAGTGGGAGTGAGAAAGAGGGAGTCTCTAGGGAATAGGTAACGCTGTCAGTCAGCCATGCTCCTGCAGGACCAGGATGAAAACAGCCTCTTTCTCCAGGAGTGTGTTTTGGCTTGCAAGGCTATAATCACAGAAGATTAGCTTAAGAACTCAATTCTGACCATATTCCTTATTCCCGTCACACTGGCGGAAATTATATTTACCCACCACTCCACCACTCTGTCCAGAGGCATGAAATGGGGATTGATTGATCGATGTAAATCAGGTGAGGGCGTGATGATGGTTTTAATCTCAAACATGCCCTCTTCCAGAGCGAATGAGAGCTTGGTACACTCAACGGATCATGGAATTGGGTTGTAAAAGTGTGTGCCATATATTTTTTTGCAATCCTCTCAATGAAGCAATTCAGAAGTCTCCTCTTCAAGCACGTTTACAAATGTGCAGATATCAGGTTATGTACAAACATGTTTTGGTTCTGCTGCCGTGAGATCAGGGCTATGTGACACCTACTACAGTAATGGCGGTGTTCCAGGCTGGCCCCTCTGGCTGTGAGCAGGTTACTGTTCTCTGTCACTTCTCAGAACTGATGTCACCTGTGGCGAGTCCGTCTCACCCCATGACAGGTGCAGCTCGTTCTCCCTTCTCCACCTCTCTCTTTCACCGTCTGTCTCTCTCACCGTCTATATGTCTGTCTCTCTCTCGCTGTCTGTCTCTCTCTCTCGCGCAGTCTGCCTGTCTGTCTCTCTCTGTCGCTGTCTATCTGTCTCTCCCACTGTCTATCTGTCCGTCTCTCTCTCGCTGTCTGTCTCTATCTCTCGCGCAGTCTGCCTGTCTCTCTCTCGCGCAGTCTGCCTGTCTCTCTCTCTCACTGTCTATCTGTCTCTCTCACTGTCTATCTGTGTCTCTCTCTCTCTCTCTGTGTCTATCTGTTTCTCTCTCACTGTCTATCTGTCTCTCTCTCGCTGTCAATCTGTCTCTCTCTCTCTTTCTCTCTCTCTCCCCCTCCAGCTTGTTTTCTCTTCTGCATGTGGAAAACATCTGCATAGGTGGTCTCTCTCTCTCTCTTCCCTTCCTCCCTCTCTTTCCTTCTCTCTCACCCCCCCCCCCCCTTATTCTCCCTCTCCCCAGTCTTTTTCTGCTCTCTTTCTCCCTCTCTCTCTCTCCTCCTCCGTTTACAGTATCTCTCTCCCCTGGCAGGTAGGGAGCGCTGATTGTAAATACGAAGAAGTCTCAGCGCCAGAAGCGACGGGCTGCGTATTTCTGGAGTCGAGCGGAGAGGTTTACCGAAACTTATTTTTATCACGAAAAGCCAACATGGAACAGCCTGCCTCGCACAGCTGTTGGTCTAATTTGTTCTAAGCATGTACAAATAGGACGGCCCACAAAGGCCATAAAAAAGTGAGTGGAGGTTTTGCTCAACGCGGCACTTTTGTCTGACCAGAGGGAGACGGACGCTTTCCAAAGAACAAACAGATCACAAAGAGAGGAGCATGAAGGAAACACAGCTCAGAGACCAGCACTCACACACAGGCCCCGCAGGGGGAAGAAGCCTGGATTAGCTCGCTGTCCAGGGTGTGCCGGGGTTGTTGGCTAATATTGATTTGTATGACCTGGACATATCTACTTCTCTACTTTGTGAAAGTAGGCCACTGCACTGAACTCCTGTGTTGTTCTTCCTCGAATTCCTCCGGTTTCTTGCAGGATAGCCTACCTGGTTAAAGGTTATAATAGCCTGTCTGCTAGTTGATTTGGCCCTACTTGTTGTTTGTTTCGGCCTACTGTAGGCTACTGTCTTTCAAACTGGACATTATGTGAGTTTTCCCATCACCACTACTTCTTTGCACATACATAGTCAAGGTCAGCCGCTGTCAGAACGTATATTTCAAACCCATATGTATATATTTTTTCACCATGAATTCTCGAGGTAGTTTCCTACCTTCAGAGCCTCACCAATGTCTGCCCTGTTCTTTCCCATACATTTTATTGCACCATGGAAAGTTTTATTTGCTCTTGAGCAATTTGCTCTGGAAACCCCCTGTGGATGCCGCGAGTACTGTATACACACACACACACACACACACACACACACACACACACACCTACATATACATACGTCTGAACGGGGTTCCCCTTTAGGCACCGGATAAATAACAAACTTCAAACACTAAACTAGGTGCTAATGAACTGGATCCTGACAGAGTTTGCCTTCCCTGAGTTGAAACCAGCCCCACAATGGATCCATTCACGGGATCTCAGCCATGGAAAGTGTCGGTAAAGTAATCCCGACCTTTTCGAACCTTCAGTACGTCTTTCTCCCCTAAGTCCTTTAAGGCCTGGCCAAGGACAACACGGACCTCTATCAGCTGATACAGCCGGGGGCTGCGCACATTTGCATGGCTCAAAATGGCTCCCATTCACAGCCCGTTGGCAAATTGATGAGGGCAGAGGAAACGAACGCCGTGCTCCTCTTCCTCCTCAAACCCGTAGCTCGCCCCTGGTAAACTCGGGTGCCGGGGAGTGTTCCGGCACCGAGCCGCGCTGGAACACAGGGCCCCGGGATGAAGCGGCCCAGCTGCCACGCACATCTGGAAGGCTCAGACCAACAGCGCAACCTTCCACAGAGGCTTTTGTCTCCGGGCAACAGATGATGGGCTGTGATCCCACCGAGTGTCTGTGAAGTCTGTGTGTTCTGACAAACCCAATAAAACTCACCGCTCCGTGTCAATGCCTCCGAGCGTCGGCGTACAGGTACATTTCCATAGAGCTCACTGTTTGTGTACATTTTGATGTCAGGAGAGGGCCTTCCACACCTGTTGAAGCTGTCTGTTCGTCTGACGAAAGCTGGAGCTACACATAAAAGTGACATTTCTACATCAGCTCAGCGTCGACAGAGAGTACACCTACAGCAGTATAATCTGTTCCAGAAAAATACAATTCTTCCCTCTATTTTTAGCTTGCAGAGAATGTGTCCTGTGCTTCCAGGGAACATCCGGAGGTGTGTGATCAGTATCTAACCATATGACTCTGTTCATCCATATCTCTTTTGCCTCTGGGCTGTAAGAGGATGAAATACTGCCAGTGACAGGTAAAGCGATACTCTGTAATGGAAGTTGTTTTACAGTAGCCACTTTTCAAAAAGACGTGCAATATTTAAACATGTGATATCCCGTTCCAAACCGCCGCGTCTCGAGGCCTCCAGACTGGATGTGAGGGTCGGCCCGGCCTAGCCTGGCTGACAGTTTGTATTTATGCCTATCTGACCTGACACCATGAAACGTTTTATTTCTATCAGATGTTTCCATGCGAAGAGAGCAAGCAGAGGAGGGGGATATCGGACTTGGCCGTTTCTGACGGAAAGTTTAGATCTACGGGTGAACAGAGAGATAATTGAAAATGCATGCCCCTCACTGTCTGTTATTTATCTTTTTTTCACACTTTTTTTTTCTGAAAAAAATTTTTTTGTGTGTGTTCTTAACATTTTTATAGCACGGGCCTCAGCATGCTAACATTTTTATAAGCTTCGATGGAAACATCCACAAGCAAAGACGTGGGACGCCTTTTTAACGAAGCACCTATGGTTCCACCCATATAAATAAACAATTAATTTTAGAAATAGAGGAGTCTTTATGCCAGGCCCATACTGCAGAGCATGGACTGAGGGTCTATTTGAGGAACTGTCTGTCACATCGATGTAAATAGAGAGACTTTTATCAACACGTAGAGCACAAATTTAGTTAATCATTCTGCTGTAAGACAGATCCTCTCTTGACCATCACATCTGGATTTGCTTAACTTTTTCCCATGCTGTACCCTATTCACATTATGAATAACGTCCCTATTGAAGGCCAGTTGTCTTATTTGACTTATTTGATGGGCTAGGAAAAGAAGGATATCATTTGACCAAGTCAAGATGAACTGGATTGTGGTGGTTTATGGCTCGCATATGGAAATCTCCACGGTGGCTTAATATGAAGTTCATATTCTAGAAACTGGGAAAGGGACTAAGGCCAGAGAGAGAGAGGGGAGAGATTAATACCCAGCCCTCTCGGAGAGAATGACAGATGGATGCCTGGGAGCATTTGTAGGCCAGAGGGCATGAGTAGCTCTGCTCAGGTGTTCCCCAGAGCCCCAGAGCTGTCAGGAACCTCTACACCCTCCCCCCCCCTCCCCTCTCACCCCTACCCACCCACACCTAGTCCTCCCTGGCCCTCCACAGCCCCCCACCCCCCCACCCACCCCCCAAGCCCCACGGTCTCTGGGGTCGGCCACTGGATAAGGCCAGCGGTTGTGTCGGTCGGCGGAGGTGGGAGAGTCGGAGGGGATGTGGGGGCTGAGGCGAGGGGGGATGCGGAGGACTGAAGCGAGCCGTGGTCGGTAACCTTATGAAAACAGCTCCTTTGAACGGTGTTTACCCCTGCGCCCGTATTAAGTCATGAATCTGAGGCCTACGCTGACACGTCAAAGAGCGGTGAGGTAAGTCAGTTTCTTGTTGCATTCATTACTACTCCCCGCGCCCCTCCACCCCCCGACCCCCCCCCTCCTCCCCAACCCCCCCTCCGGCCTTCCCTCAAAGAAAAAACCCCAAAGCGCGGGGCTCGGCGGCATGAATGGGGCATTGTGATGCGTCTCCGTCACGCCGGTGAATGTTTTCACTTGCATTTGATCCGTCGGTGAGGCTGCTAATTGGGTAAGCGTGTTCCCAGGTCACCGAGAGGTTCCTCTTTCCATAAATACAGAGAGGGCTTCTACAGATGTTGATTCCCACCCGCTTCCAAGTACGGTTCAGACAAGCTTTAGGGCAGTAATGTAATTTATTGTGTCTACTGTCCAAGTTCTTTTTTTTCCTCTCAAAAGAGTATATTCTATCTCTCCTCCAGTAACCCTGCTTTAAAGCTGAGCTGATAGTTGTCTTCGCGTAGGCCGTTGTACGCGCGTAGTCTTTAAAGTCACAGGTGTCATGATGACATGGGACTCAGCCTTACTTTAGAGTGTACAGTAACTTACAACTCCCTCCTGTCAGAGACTGGCAGGTTGAGATGATGTGATTTTCCATGTTACTATCCACCAATGACACAATTTATGAGACCAAGGGCCGGCTTGTTTGTTTTTGTCGTGGAATTCACATCCCCTCTCTTGCACAGGGACTGAGGAAGACTGCTTCAGCTGCCAGCAGTCAAGCCTCAGTTGGATTAGAGTTTTAGACAACCTCCTCCTGCCACACATGTTCCCTTCACTGTGCTCCTAGTCCAACTCCTTTAAGCCCCCTCGTCAACTAACTGTGTGCGGAGAAAAGGCAGACCTTCATTTTAAAGGTAGGTATGCATCTCAGTGCTGGCAGTGGTACTGCGCTGAAATGCTACAAGCAGCTTCAACAGCATCTGCAGGCTGTTCCACGTGCCTTCAGATCATAATAGCCAAGATGACCATGGTCTTATGGCGCCACCGCATGGACAAGTAGAGAACTGGAGGGGCCTTGGACAACCTCACAGATGCCAATTGTCATTTCTGTGACAACAGTGAAATCAACACGCAGAATGCAGCTTAAATTACTTCAATTCAATTGTAAGATGACATGCCAATTTAGATAAATGGTCCCTGAAAGCGTGAGCCAGCTAGACACACCTAGCCCTTCGGCTGGTTGAGTGATAACACCACCAACCGCCTCCAGATGATGGCAGGCTCGACTAACCTCTTATCATCACCATTTATCATCTCAGATCATCATTGTCCTGTTCGGTTCCCATCTTTCTATAATTGAAACCAAGTCCTATAATCGTGGTTTCAAATGTGCTGTCAGATGTTTGATGGATTAATGTTACTAGCTCCTATAGCAAGTGTTAGCCCCTCTATGCTAGGCATAACAAGTTAATTCTTATCATACCATTTCAAGGTAGGATAAAAATGAACATCATTCATATGATTTAAGCAACATTACACGTGTTGAATAATTGTTTCGTGACTCAACGCATAGCCTACTCATTGACAGGATGTCACTGTTGGCACTGAAGGCCCGCTGATTCATTATCCTTGCATAACAAAACGGTACTTCTCTCCCTTAATGCTAGGTTACTAAGTCCACGGAAGTAAACAAAACAATTTTCTCACATATAGGTTAGGGTACTGTAATCATCGCTAAATTGTCATTTCATAGCCTAGGCCGCTACAGGGCTTGAAAACTCGGGCCGTGCATTTCCTTACCTGTCCTGAACAGGGCGGGTTTCATTTGAGCGCTGAACACCTTCACCTCGGGAAAAGAAAAAATCGGGTTCAGGAATATCGGTTAGAGGACTTTTTTTTTCCATAAAGGTAAGTTTCAGGCACATAGCATATCTAATATCATTACAATCACATACAACTTGATTGAATATGGGCATATTAAACTTACCGAATGCTATTGTTCAAACTCTTTAGGCCATTGAACAGACAACATCGACATCTTGTTTGGTTGAATTGGCGGTCGCTTTGATAGGCCTCTATTATGTGTACTTCTATTGATTCACTTAGACTCTATTCATTCGATTCTGTTACCTCTGACCACGGCGTTTGGGTTCTGTAAATAGCACACCTGTGACTGATGAATAGCCAGTATGCAGCGGGTTGCTCGGTAGCCGATATAAGTTGAAGTTTGATTTACTTTAATTATAACTAACCTAACGAAACAGAAGCTCTTGGACGGAATCGATGTAGCCGACTTTATTAAGTAGCCTACATATCCACTACAGTTTGCACTTTTCTACATTTGCATCTCAGTTTGGCTTGTGTGTGAACAAATCAATCTGCGTCGCCTCATTGATTTTTGTACTATTTATTTAATTATTTATTTATTAGGTTTTTTTGTCAGTTTATTCAGTTATTGTTTTCAATTCACTACAATAGGCTAGTGACTATGACTCAAAGTTACTACAAAGTAATTTGCCACTAGTTTTCTAATATATAACGTCTAGAGTTTGAATTCTCAGCACATTGTCATGCAGTCAATATCTGACAGGCTCAAACATAAACTGTACCCTGCAGCTATGGAGAACGTGTTTACAACTCAGGTAAGGTATTCCCACTTGTAGAAAACGAAAGAGGTATTCCTGCTCAGCCTTAAACAACAGAATCTTAAGTGCTGCATTTTTTCGTGTGTGTGCGCGTGTGTGTCTGTATTCTATTGCTATTGTTCACTGAGGCAGAGATGAGATTAAGGCTGATCTGGGGTGTGTGGTTGTTGTTTTGCATGGTCTCTCCAGGGCTAGATTCGTGTTCCGGCTCGTCGTCACACATTCCAAGGATGAGCCCATAGTGCTCTCTTCCTTCTTCCCAACCCCCTCTTCTCCAAACCCCCCTTTACCTGTCTCACTAGCTGTATTTCCAATCTGTCTGTCTGTCTCTCTCTCTCTCTCTCTCTCTCTCTCTCTTTCATCTGTCTGTCCATAGATTCTTTCCTATAAAACTCTTAATTAGTCAACCTGCTTCCTGCTCCAGCTGTGTTTGCAGCCCCCCAGGACTGTTTGTGTTGTTGACTTTGTGCAGGCCCACCTCAGCAGTCAGCACAAACTGACACTGCCCCAGAGCCCCAGACATCTTTTGCATTTGTCTGGTATCGACGTATCTGATATTTTATTCATAAACACAAACACAGCAGCTCCAGAGACAGACCTGTGGATGTTGTTGTGTCCGCCTGCTCAGACTGTAACCACAGGTGGTTCTCTGTTCCCCGCCGGTGTCCATAACCGGCCCGGAAAATAACACACACTCCCAACACTGTTTCTGAACTGTACTCTGTCAATATTTCATAAGGTTTCAGCAAGATTCAAGTCAATATATTCTGACAAACTAAAAAGCAAAACAAAAGAAAATCTCTAAAACAAACCGAAAGCAGGGGATGTGCTGTATGTTGAGTATAATGTTGTTTTCACCGTATCTTTTTAATGCAGAGCCGATGCTGAACAGGACACGGGTTGTGAAAGCCACATTAGATTCATTATTATGTCACCGTGCACCACTCATCCTGATCTAACCTTCCTCCCTCCCCCCCTCTCCCCCGCTGTCAGACGGCGCCATGATCACGGCGGCGGAGTACGGCAACACGTCCTGGGAGCTCTCGGTCCAGGTGGACCAGAGGGACGGGGACGAGTCCATGAAGTTCAAACTGAGGGTGAAGGGAGACCTGCACATCGGAGGACTCATGCTCAAACTGGTGGAGAAGATCAGTGAGTGTTTGTGTGACGGCGTGTCTCTCTCTCTCTCTCTCTCTCTCTCTCTGTCCACCACAGTACTGGGGTGAGGCACGCCCTTGTTTGCCCTGCATTCTTCCACACTGCAGTGGAATTGTTCTCCCACAATGCCTTGGTGCCATAGCCACAGGGGCTGAAGTTCAGCTCCCATCTCATATATATTTACTCGCTGCTGGGAGTGAGCTCAGGGGGACCGGCCACACAGTGGGAATCGCCCAGAGTATCACAACATCAAAGCCTATATAGCCTCTGTGATCTCCTCTGAGTATAATTGTGCCGTGTTTATGAGACACGTTGGACTGTGTGTTTCATGACTACTGGTTATGACTAAGCAGCTAGTCATCAGACTGGACTGGCAGTGGTCTGGGTGAAGCCAAACACCGTAGCGTGAAATGATGTCAGACAGAATCACAGCGCCACACCTCTCTGCTTCCTGTGTGTGTGTGTGAGTAGTAATACATGCGGTTGGTGACGGTACGGTAGCGAGAGGTCTGGAAATACTATTTACATTGTAGTCATTTAGCAGATGTATTTTTTTTTATCCATTTAGCGACCTACAATAAGTACATTTGTCTTGAGTAAGTGAACCGACTACATCCCAGTCTCTGTCAGTAATCTGTCCGCCTTCAGAAGAACAGTAAGAACAAGTGCCACCAGTAATTATGGTGCACATAAGCAAAGTCAGAGACTAAACAAACTGTAAAATTAATTGGAGCAATTGGAGCCTGCAACAATCTTGTTAGTTGAGTCTGTCTCTCCTAGGCTCGTTAACTAACTAACTAGGCCGACTCAATATAACCAAACAATTTATTGAGCATAACCAGTTTGTTGGCAATTCGTTTTGGCAACTGGACGGTTGATATGTTGCACAGCATCCTCTGTATTTTGTTCATGGCTAACTAGGTTATCAAAGGGATGGGAAAAGGTAACAAACACTTTCCATTTCACTTACGGTTCCAAACCCAACTTTTGGATGGCATCGCTGTTCCTCCAGGGAATATTAGCTACCATTTTAAGGTGCATTTTAAGCAACATGATAGTTTTATAGGAACTGCTTTTTTGAGTTTTATCACAAACAATAAATGGGAGTGTCTATTACTTTCAATAGCAATAGCTCACTTCAGGCCTGTGGTTGTCCGCTTCGCATCAGGCTGAATAATGGCCCTTATCCCTTTTTTACATTTCATTTTATATGACCTTTTATGTGTTTCTTGCACTTTGTCTTGATGCTTTTAATGTCTCTTGTAAAGCACTTTGAATGGCCTTGTTGCTGAAAGGTGCTATACAAATAAACGTGCCTTGCCTTAGCTGTGATATACAGTAATAACCACATACCATTGCCTGTCGTAAGCTATTGCTTAACCCTAAACCCCCTAATAATGCTAACCCTAATAACTGTAACAATACTAACCCTAATAACTGTAACAATACTAACCCTAATAACTGTAACAATATGAGACTCTACCACTGTTTGAGACGCCATGGCTTAACAGAGTGCGTTCTCACCAATACATAACGGTATTCCGCTCTGTCTCCGTGGTGACCAGAGGCCCCGCAGGATTGGTCGGACCACGCCCTGTGGTGGGAGCAGAGGAACTGCTGGCTGCTGAAGACCCACTGGACCCTGGACAAGTACGGGGTCCAGGCGGACGCAGACCTGCGCTACACGCCCCAGCACAAGCCCCTGTGCCTGCAGCTGCCCAACATGAAGACCATCAAACTGACCGTCAGCTACTCCACCGTGGTCTTCAAGGCCGTGACGGAGATCTGCCGAGCTCTCAGTGAGTCTCAGCTCCCGAACAATTGTTGCGACTCCTGGCGTGTACCGATAGTGGTAATGGATTGCACTTGTACAGCGCCTACTCAAGTACTCGAACCCTTGTTAATAGCAAATCCTCTTCGACTTTAATCCTGATTTCATGTCTATTTTTATGAGAAGCACCCTGTGCATGTAATTTCCCAGTTGTAAAGCATTTTGAGCTGCATTTTTTTGTATGACAGGTGCTATACAAATAAAGTTTATTATTATTACAATATTATAGGCGGGGGTTGGTCCATCTTATAGGCATTCCCTGACTAAATCACTGTTTAATATGAAAATCCTCCTTTCACCTTCTAGACATCCGGAGACCAGAGGAGCTGTCCCTGTTGAAGTCACCTGACGACCATTCCAAGAAGAAGAAGAAGAGAGACAAGAACCCGTTGCTGGACGAAGTCTTAGACATGGACACTCTCAGCGGTGGATCGGGAGGCACAGGTGGAACATGCCGTCTTAACGAGCCTGTTAGTTCCACAGGTGTATGAACGTTAATCATGGGTAAAAAACGTTCATTCACTCTGAGTTCATGTCTCCCTGAGGACTCTTGTGTTAGCATCGACGTCAAGAACTCTTTCTCAAATCTCGATGGTTGGTTTCAGTCAAGATGCTTGGCGATTCGAGCCATGGGAAACATGAAGGTTTCAAAACCTCCAGCCAATTTTTTGAGGTGGATTACTTGCTTCCAAGTTATATGAGTCACGTCCCAAGAAACAACCTGAGCCAGCGGAAGGAATAATGAGCTCTATATATAGGTTTGAGGGAATCGGGCCAGACATGAGAAAGAATTGTACAGAATACTCTCCAAGCTTTCATTAATAAGTTCCCTCTCTACCTATCTCTCTCTCACACAGACACACAGAAACTCACACACACACACACACACACACACACACACACACACACACACACACTGTACACACACACATACACATAGTGGAAGCAACACTAACCCATGAAAACCTCCCTCATTATGACAATTTCTCCCAAACTACTTAAAAAAAAAGTTGTTTCTGACAAAGGCAGCACTTAGCCACTTTTTAACACCTCTCTCTTTTTCTCTCTCTCCATTTCTCCCGTTCTCTTCCGTTCCTGACTGTCCTCGTCAGGCCTTCCTCCTCTGCTTTCCATAGATCCCAACTCCCTATCATCACATTTGGTCATCTTAGCATCAGCTCCTTCAACATTGTGACATCACCATTTTCACCCACATTGCATTGCATTAAACAAAGATGTTATTACATCCCGGCTGTCCATCTAACAGTTCACATTGCAAAGAACTACATGTACAAAAGTCTGAGTTTGGCCTTAATTACCCCTTTAAAACCCTTGCTCCCCACCCCACAGGCAGCCCCTTGTACAATAAGACCATGATCCCGACCTACGACCCCGAGAACGGGATGCCGGTCTCAGCCACCAGCCTGTGGTTCGGGGAGAACCCGTTCACTTCCAGCCAGCCTAACCTTCCCCCCGCGGAGCTCGCCAAGATGTACCAGCAGCTGTCACTGGTGGACAAGGCCGTCATCAACGCAGGGTGAGACACAGCACTGGCTTTTTCCTCAAGAGAGAGAACGTGTACTTATCCACTGTTAGCTGTCCCACGGGCAGGCAAACGAGGGATCTTTTTCATGCTTTACTTTTTTTACCTGCAGAAATATTGCTAGTTTTTATTTCTACATTTGGCAAGTGCTTTGCTTTCTCAAAACATCCTGCATGGAAGAAAAGCTTTGCCACCTAACCTGTGGTTCTAAACCATTGACTGCGATTGGCTGCTTCTTTGATTGACAGGTGGCTGGACTCCTCCCGCTCTCTGATGGAGCAAGGCATACAGGACGATGACAGATTGCTGCTACGCTTCAAATACCACTGCTTCTTCGACCTCAACCCTAAGGTGAGAGACCTGCAAAAGACCTCCATGGTATTTCATGCACTGTATTGCATCGTCTTGATTGACACCTTTGCTGTGTGTGTGTGGAGATGAATCCAGAGTGCTTCGTTTCCCCACGCTACACCAAGAAGTACAAGACTAAACAGGTGTGTGTGTGTGTGTGTGTGTGTGTGTGTGCGTGTGTGTATGTGCATGTGTGTGTATGTGTGTGTGTGCGTGCGTGTGTACGTGCGTGTGTGCATGTGTGTGTGCGTGTGTGTGTACGTGCGTGTGTGATTTGCAGTATGACGCAGTGAGGATAACCCAGCTGTACGAGCAGGCTCGCTGGTCCATCCTGCTGGAGGAGATCGACTGCACAGACGAGGAGATGATCATGTTCGCCTCCTTGCAGGTGCAGGTCCCTCAACTACATTCGTTTCGATTCATCTCAGCTCCGATGGATCTACTGTTGTAACCACCACACGCATCCCCATCCCCGCGGGTACCAGATGACGGTGTTCGGGACTGGGTTTGATAGGTCGCCTGGTTGGTTCTGGCTCAGTTCTCAGACTGTGGCTCACCTGGGAGAACCCGTTGGGTGTCCTAGTTCCAGGAGACAAGCTAGGACATGAGGAGACAAGCTAGGACATGAGGAGAATCCCACAGCGATGGAGGGGGGAGGGTGGGGGGGGGATTAAAGGGGGAGGGCGGAGAAGAGAGAGGGAGTCTTGTTACTGTCCAAGGGCTAGAAAAGAAAATCAGGTTGTGTCTGAGACCGTTCTCCTTAAAGACCGGAATCAGACATCTTGTTTTCAGCCCTCTCTGCCCGGCTCCCAGAGTGCCACGCTTGCATCGTTATTTGACGACACTTTTATGACAAGTGTGAATTAAAGTCTGTTTCATCCTTTCTGAACGCGTGTTGTGTTTTTAAGAGTAAGTCGTGCAGTAATCCATTGTCACGTGTTGTTGTTTCAGTACCACATATGCAAGCTGACCATGTCCACTGAACCACTGGATTTCTCCAACGAGCCGGAGATCGATGAAGTAGAGGCAGCACTATCCAATCTGGAGGTGACACTTGAAGGAGGAATCACAGACAAAATTCTGGTAAATAGTGTTTAAACAAGGATACAGAGTAAACAAAATGTTTTCGAGAGCTTGTTTGTCACTTAGGAATGAGACAACAGCTGTTTTAGAACATCATTTGAACATGTCTCAACATGACGATGTCACTGGAAGTCACAGGATAATTGACAGTTGCTTGTTGCCGCCCCCAGGAAGACATCACAGACATTCCGGAGCTTGCAGACTCCCTCCGGCTGTTTAGGTAAAGCCTGAGGCCCACCATGTACAGTACAGTAGTTATTAATTATTAACGGTTATTAACAGTAGTTATCCGACAGTTCACAGTTCAGTGCAGTGCGGCCATATTCACCACACATCTCAAGGGATCCCATGTCATGACTTCTCTACTCATTTCCTCTCCTTCATTTGCACATCTGGAATAACAAGACCTTTCATACTGGTGTATATACTATACATTAGGAATTGACTGGCTTAATGGCCTGTTCTAAAGATAGAAATAGTTATTACCTCCACAGGATTATGCAAAAACTACCAGACCGGTTTTCATGACATTTGGTGGAGGGGTGTAGCATGGGACAACTTAGAAGCCATTAAATTTAGGAGCGGATCCAACCCGAGGAGGGCGCCACAGAGCCACCCAAACATGGCCGCCCATTCACCTCCATTCATATTTTAGACTTGGACTGTCAATGGGGGGGGGGTCTTGAAACAGCCATATCTCGTCACTGAGACACAGGGTTTAGACTGGAATAGAGCTCTCGACCAAACAAATGCATTAATACCAATATACCATATACCAATACCATATCCTGCTCGTGCACAGTGCCACGAAATGCATCCAAGGGCGGAGGTCTGCTCACCGAGCAACATTTCTAGTTTAGCATTACGTTTTGCCTCCTGTCCAAGAAACTGTTAACACAGTTGGTCATGTAATAGTTGTTATGTTTTCTTATACACCAGGCCTAAGAGACTGACACTGAGACCATACAAGGAGTACTGGTTTGTGTTTAAAGACACCAGTATCTCCTACTACAAGAACAAGGAGGCCTCCAGTGGAGAACCCATAGAACAGTTCCACCTCAGAGGTGAGGAAAAACACACAGAGACCTCCCCTCTACACAGATTTTATTCAGCATCATGTTTAAATGCAAGTCTCGCTTCACTCGTTTCCTAATGCTGATATGGGTTTCCTGGTCACATGACAGGATGCGAGGTGGTCCCCGATGTCAACGTGACAGACAAGAAGTTTGGTATCAAACTGCTCCTCCCGGTGGCTGATGGGATGAACGAGATCTATATCCGCTGTGACGACGTAAGCTCTACTTCCTGCGTGTCTTCACTCTCCCCTAACTGGCACAGCTGTGACTTGGTACCTCTCTGAGTGAGAATCCCTAGCCTTGGCCAATCACATACCTTGTTCCCCAAGAGGCAACCCTATATCTGACTGTACATTCTCTTCTCCCTGTGTCTACAGGAGAACCAGTATGCCAAGTGGAAGGCTGCGTGCATCCTGGCCTCCAAGGGGAAGACGATGGCCTACAGCTCCTACAAGTCAGAGGTCAAGAACATCCGGTCCTTCCTGAAGATGAAGAGCTTGGCACCCCCTACTGGACAGGCTGCCCCAGACCTCGACACTATGGAGATGAATGCAGAGTGCTTCGTTTCCCCACGCTACACCAAGAAGTACAAGACTAAACAGGTGTGTGTGTGTGTGTGTGTGTGTGTGTGTGTGTGTACACGTTGTAATACACTGGACATACGCTTACAGTTACAATCATTACACCTCTTACTCACCTCCAGTAGTTGTTGTTATTGTTGTTGCTGTTGTTGTTGCATGTCTCAAACATGCATCTGTGTGTGTGTTGTGTGCAGCTGACAGCTCGTATCCTGGAAGCCCATCAGAACATTGGCCGACTGTCACTCGTGGAAGCCAAGATGCGCTTCATTCAGGCCTGGCAGTCGCTGCCTGACTTTGGAATCAAGTATTACATTGTCAGGTATGTTGGTACTACACACAGAACCAACTACAGTGTGAGGTCCGTACATAACAGTACAGACTAAGATTGCAGCGTTGTGGCAGCACAATACAAACTGTAGATAAACGTGTGTGTGTGTGTGTGTGTGTGTGTGTGTGTGTGTGTGTGTGTGTGTGTGTTTCCAGATTCCGAGGGAGCAAGAAGGATGAGCTACTGGGGATCTCCTACAACCGCCTGATCCGTATAGACATGTCAACAGGGTTGCCCGTCACCACGTGGAGGTTCGCCAACATGAAACAGTGGAACGTCAACTGGGAGATCAGACAGGTGAAATGTCTTGATATAAATTTGAATAATTCCTTTCCAGGCTGAATATAAAGAGTAGAAGAGAAATGGGCGATCAATGTTATATTTTTGTAAGTGCTTGATGTCAGCTAAAGGCTGTAACCGCATCATGTTTCCTGGGGGGTGTTTCCAGGTGGCCATAGAGTTTGACCAGAACGTGTCGATCGCATTCTCCTGTGTGAGCTGTGACTGTAAAGTGGTCCATGAGTACATCGGAGGCTACATCTTCCTCTCAACGAGGTCCAAAGACCAGAACGAAACCCTGGATGAGGAGTTGTTTCACAAACTCACTGGGGGCCAGGAATGAAATATGGCATCAGCTCCTTTTTCTTGTCTCTCTGATGTTTTTTTTCTACACAAACTGCTACACAAACTTTTTTTTACTACACAAACTGCACACAAACTGACTACACAAACTGACTGATGGCGATCGATGGCTTCTCTGTTGTTGGCTGATCAACAAGCCAGCTGATGCTGTGATCGACAAACAGATTGCTGCCCATGACTCGTTCTGTTTCAGAAGATGATAACATTTTATCAAATTGTATTTTACAGTTGTTTTTATGTTTTACATTGTTAGTTTTGCAGGTTTATTACAAGCCCAAGGAACAACGCTTCTGGTGGTGGGATCTGGTCATATATCATTCAAGAAAGAAATGTTGTTTACAAAGAAAGTACAAAGGAAATTCCCCCTGTGAGAACTACAAGTGAATAAAAATCATCCTTTCGTGACTCATTGTTTTTTGTAAAAAATGTTAAACTGAATTGGAAAGAAACAAGAAATCTAATGAAGCAGGTGAATGAATTTGCAGATGACTCAACACTGCTAGTCTCCCAGACAGCAATCTGATCAGGGCCAGATCTGGCACTTGTGGCTTAGTTCCGGCCCATATATGGCCCAGATCCGCTTGCTATCTGGGCTCACACAAAGATCAGAGCTCACTCGAACAGCTGCTAGGAGAAGAACTCAGCAGTTGGCTATCAGGAGGCTTTCACTACACCTAGGTAAGACAGAGGCAGTACTTTTAGGCTCTAAGCACAAGCTCAGGAAAGCTCAGGATTTTAAAACCACCCCTAGACTGTAGGACCTCGCTAGTCATGAAGCACTTTAGTTCTCTTTCTTATATTTTACTGTAAAATATTTAGATAGGTATCCTGACACATGTCTGTACATAGTATGTATGTATGTATGTATGTAAGTATATGTGCATGTATGCTTGTCAGTAGTTATAGTATTATTGTGGTATACATCATAACGTTCTTTTATTATATACTGTCCTCGTTTAACGAATGGTGTCCTTTGTTGTCCACACGGCAGATTGTGTATTCATTGTGTTCATGTTCTATGTAAGGACTGCAGATGGAAATTAGTTTCCTTGCTAAATCTGGTGCAAATCATGTCCTTGTTTTAACCGAAGCAATTAATGTATGTGCACACTGTCCTTTTTAAACTCAATAAACTAAACTAAATCCAATTAGGGTCTGTAACCATAGCAGCAAAAACATCTGTGAAGTATCTGGGATGAGTTATGTATGAGGCCAGTATATACTGGCCTATATATATATAGGCCAGATTTACACAACTCGGACTCAATGTAGTGCACAATATTGTCAACCACAGGGCCCCTAAATATCTTCAGAACTACTTCACCCCTGTCAGTGGATCCCATAGCCACAGAACTAGATCAAGCATAGTGAACCTTAAGCAAGTTAACATACCAAGATAGGCCAGTGCTCCCTTGCATACTCTGGAGCCCAGGGTTGGAACAAGCTTCCTATCCCAACAAGGTCAGGAAGTGGCTCATGGATGAGTAAATAGCCCCCCTTAAATGGGAATGGGATTCTAAATGTTTTTAATTGAACGTGTGATGTTCAGGTTTTAGCTGAGGTTTAGTTTTTCATTTTATTTTAAACAGATGTGTTTATGTCAATGAAATGTATGTTTTTGTGTCTTAATCGCTCCAGGACCATGACGGAAATAAGTGTTTAAGTCTCTTGTTATCCTTTGGATTATTTTTGTGTGTTTTAATCCATCAATAAATAAATGAAAATGAAAAATGAACGACAGCGATCGATATTTCTGAAATGTACTTTTCAACCTTACTTAGACATCAGTGGAAAACCACCGGTCTCGCCGCCCATTGGCTGCGGAGGAACTTAAACAAGCGTAGACCAATGAGGGGCGACGGCGCTGTGCGAATCAATTTATCTGTTACCGCCTCTTCGTCCTGAAATGCTAAGGAAATACAGGCTTGCACGTGGGAGGAACTGTATAATCTAAAAACTAAAAGAAAACATTTGTAACATTCTCGGTGCCTTGTAGGGATTCCGAACGAATATTATAGTTTCCAGTTTAATTGTAGAGTTAACCAAGAAGCTCGCTATCAACCCAGCAAAGCACCTTTGGTAGCTAGCTAGTTAGCTATGGCCGACTCTGAAGATGATGACTCTATGAACAGAGTGAATGAGGGTGATTACGTTGTACTGAAACGAGGAGAGATCTACAAAGCTGTGCAGATCCAGAAGAAAAAGTAAGTCTGCTTATCTGTCGTCAGTTTACTGATGTATACTTGTGACTAGGAGATATAGCTATAACCTCCTAAACTAGCACCTGATGTAGTCTACTTTAGTTAGCTGCTATATGATGTCATTTTGGCTGTCACTTTCATTTAGCCAAGGATGAATGCTATCCACAGCAGGGTAGCAGTTGAACCTGTTTGTGAAGAGCATGGTTGGTTGATGGTAATGCCTTTTATCACTCGAACTACAGAAAGGTCATCTTTGAGAAGCAGTGGTTCTTCCTGGACAACACTGTGGGAGAGCTGTACGGGACTACATTTGAAGTATCCGGCGGAGCTCTCCAGCCACGCAAGCCCAAGATCTTAGAGAGCTCTACAGGTAGCGTGACACTTCTGCTACCCATTAACTCACATACCGGGACACACTAGCTCCTGTTAGTTTACAATTGGTATCTTTGGCTTTGTGGCTGTTGACACAATAGAAGGTTGGGTTCTCCTAGTCGGGGGTCTCATCTCATGTCTGTCTATGTGGGATCCCCAGATGCCAAAGAGGCTGGGACGGACAACAGGAACATCTTGGACGATGGGAAATCCCAGAAACTCACAAGAGACGACATCGAGACCCTCAAAGAGCAAGGCCTGAAAGGACAGGTGTGTGACTTGAGCTCAGCCGGATATGGACAAATGTAACATATATGGAATAATTAGGAACAGTGTAAAGAAAATGTGTGATTTACCGACCCACGCTTCCTCTCCTCTCCTCACTCCTCAGGAAATAGTCCAGCAGCTTGTGGAGAACAGCACTACGTTCAGAGATAAGACTGAGTTTGCCCAGGAGAAGTACATCAAGAAGAAGAAAAAGAAGTGAGAAAGAGTAGCCTTGATAAGTCTGCTATGATGGACCTGTCTTGTTGTTGTTGTTGTTGTTGTTGTTGTTGCTGCTGTTTGTCCTGAAGAAGGGTATGTGCGTTTCTACAGTAATGTCATGTTTCTTCCCCCTCAGGTATGAGAACAGTGTGACTGTTCTGAAGCCCTCTTGTCGCATCCTGGCCATGATGTACCACGGCAGAGAGCCAGGCAAAGTCCTGTAAGTCAAGGGAGATAGCAGAGGCCCCTGCGGCCGATCGACACGGTCACGGCTCTTCTCTGTCCAGTCCAGTCTGAACTCTGTAGGGTTTGAGCACCGTCCCTCATGGCATTTGTTATGATGTGTTTCAGTCTGGCTCCTGTGTGTTTGGGGGTGTTTGTGTTTGGGTGTGTGTATGTTTGGGTGTGTGTGTGTGTTTGGGTGTGTGTGTGTTTGGGCGTGTGTTTGGGTGTGTTTGGGTGTGTGTGTGTTTGGGTGTGTGTGTGTTTGGGTGTGTGTGTGTGTTTGGGTGGGTGTGTGTTTGGGTGTGTGGGTGTTTGGGTGTGTGTGGGTGTGGTTGTTTGGGTGTGTGTGTGTTTGGGTGTGTGTGGGTGTTTGGGTGTGTGGGTGTTTGGGTGTGTGTGGGTGTGTGTTTGGGTGTGTGGGTGTTTGGGTGTGTGTTTGGGTGTGTGGGTGTTTGGGTGTGTGGGTGTGTGTGTGTGTTTGGGTGTGTGTGTGTGTTTGGGTGTGTGTGTGTGTTTGGGTGTGTGTGTGTGTTTGGGTGGGTGTGTGTTTGGGTGTGTGGGTGTTTGTGTGTGTGTGTGTGGGTGTTTGGGTGTGTGTGGGTGTTTGGGTGTGTGGGTGGGTGTAGAGAGCTGGCTCTGACTCTGTTGCGCCTGTGTTCCAGACACCTGCGGTACGACACTCTGGCTCAGATGCTGACGCTGGGGAACATCCATGCGGGCAGCAAGGTCCTGGTGTTTGAGACCTGCGCCGGCCTGGTTCTGGGGGCAGTCATGGAGAGGATGGGAGGTAAGGTACCGATCTTGCAGCCGCTGATGTTTGTAATGTCGGGTTTTTATTTCTGCACTCAACGTTCAATAGAAACGTTTATTTTATTTTTTTTCAACTTTATTTTTTTATCTCATTTTTATTGGGTTTTATCTTCAATCTTATTTTCCCTGTTTTTATCTTCATTTCATGTCTATTTTTATGTGAAGCACTCTGCATGTAATTTCTTTGTTGTAAAGCACCTTGAGGTGCATTTTTTTGTATGAAAGGCACTATACAATATAGTGTATAGTGTATTCTTATTATTCATAGAGGACATGCTCTTTTAT
This sequence comes from Borostomias antarcticus, assembly GCF_949987555.1. Taxonomy (NCBI): domain Eukaryota; kingdom Metazoa; phylum Chordata; class Actinopteri; order Stomiiformes; family Stomiidae; genus Borostomias; species Borostomias antarcticus. Next base: position 26,789,751 of record NC_140239.1, on the reverse strand, counting down.
ACAGCATACATTGATATTCAGAATTATTCATTTTTTTCAAACACCGTATTCATTTCTGTCGCCACGTTATATTAACACTGTCCTCCCCAGCCTTGACTCTACCTCCATGTTCCTCCTGACTGGCTGAATGTGCTGTTTGTGTCTTGGTCCTTCCCCCAGGCTATGGGTCAGTGGTCCAGATGTTCCCAGGAGGGGGTCCGGTCCGGGCAGGGATGGAGAGCTTCGGCTTCCCGGCCCACTTCCACGACACGCTCCACGAGTTCCCCATCTGTCACGTCAAAGCGCTGCTGGCCGGTACCCTGGACACCGCCGCCAGAGACCCCGACGCCGGTAGGGTTGGGACCCCCCCCCCCCCCGCCAATTATATTGTAATAATGTTATCACAGTGATTTTGTGAGGAGACCTACTCATCAATATCAACCGTCTCCGTCATCCCTCTCACGCGTACGATCGCGTCCCCCTCAGGCGCGGAGCGGGCCAACGGCGCCGGGCCCGGGGAGCCGTCCCACCCGACCCGGACAGACGCGGACCGCCGGGACAGTCCGGAGGGCGGGGACGCGGAGGAGGGCGGCGCCAGCGTAGACGCGGCGGGGGACAAGGAGAAGTTGGAGAAGGAGGAGCTGGAGAAGCGCAGAGAGCTCAGAGTACGCAACGCAACACAACGCAACACGCTTTCACATGAGCGGTAGCCGAGGCGCGAGATGTCGCTACTGTGCAGATGGATGAACCTCATGTGTATGAATTCATGAGGTGTTGTTTATAGATTGATTGATTGATTGATTGATTGATTGATTGATTGACTGACAGGCCCAAGAGAAGAAGGTGAAAACGGAGGAGAAGAGGAAGAAGCTGGCAGCTGCTGCCGCCCTGCTGGAGGGGAGGAACGCAGACGGGTCAGTCTCCTTTCGTCTCTTTACTCGTCTGAGTCCCTCCCCCGCCGTCCCCACACCGTCCTGCTCACTGGTCACCTCTCAGCGGCCTCACGGGGCGGAACAAAAGAGCACCGGGCGGCAGTTCTCTTCACACTTAAAATTGGATCCAGTCGGAGTGATGGATGGGCTCCGGGCGCTGTAGCCGTCCCTCATCCCTGCGCTGCACTGGTATTGATCTGTTTGTGCAGGAAGGCCTGCAGGTCTCTCATGAACAACACTGTCATCTCTCGCCAGGTTGGTCATAGCCAGTCGCTTCCACCCCAGTCCGGTTCTGACGGGTCTCTTGAAGTTCCTCGCCCCCTCCAGACCCTTCGTAGTTTACTCCCAGTACAAAGAGGTAAGACCCCCGAGGACCATGCTGTGTGGACCATTATGACTACAGCCCCGGCAAAGAGAGCCGTAGTACTTTACAGACGTTTATTGCAGGGCCACAGTGGGAAATCCCCCCCCTGCCGTTCAAGGAGTTATTATATTAATTTTACCCCTAACCCCCCCCCCCCCACCTCCCCCTCCATACAATATGGTTGTTGTGCTCTTGTTTTTATTAAATCTCCCCACCCCCACCTCTCCCTTCTCTCCCTCTCCCTCTCTCTCTCTCTCTGCTTCTCTTCACTCACTCTCTCTCCCCTCCTGACTCACTCTGCAGCCTCTGATTGAGTGCTACACTAAACTCAGGGAACAAGGCGGTACAGTCAACCTCCGACTCACCGATTCCTGGCTCAGACATTACCAGGTGATTGACTCCAGTATGGAATTAGATGACTCGCTATCGGATTAAAAGCCAAACGACTACCAAGCCCTTTAAGTCTGACCTCTACCTCTACTTCCTGTGCGGTGTTCCTAGGTGTTGCCTAACCGGACGCACCCCGTGCTGCTCATGAGCGGCGGCGGGGGCTACCTCCTCACCGGGACGACGGTCGCCGCGGACACCCCGAAACCACAGAAAGCCGACACCCCGAAACCACCGAAAGCCAAGGCGCCAGAAGTTCCACAGACCGCAGAGGAGCCGGCGGCAAAGAGAGCCAAACTATCAGGCTGAAGAACGACTACCGACCCGGGACACGATCCGCCTCATCCGCAGGCCGGGGTCCCGCCTCCTCTCGTGTCCTCTGACCACATCACTTTTCTGCCTTGAACCGAAGCCCGGTTCGGCGATTCACGATTCGGATTTCGCCCGAAGCGTTCTCAGACCGGCGCATCTAGGGAGAGGAAATGAGGAGAGCGTGCCTGTCTAGACGGTGCTCCAAATGCTCCTAATGTTTATGTTATGCAAGTCATTGCAGGGATGCTGTTCTGTGGGGTTGTTCAGAAGAAGCCATGTTATGTCTCAATCAATCAATCAACGTCTCTCAGACAAACTATAAACTAACAAGGCTGTTTTGTTTTATTAGCCAAGTTTATTCTGCCTTTGACTTTTAAAATGCAACAGAGATGTGTTTTGTTTATATTTTATTGTTTCTTTTTAGCAGCAAGTGCAATGTAGTTAGGAGCTATTTGCCAGAACAGCTTTGTACGGTGTACTGCATCTGCAACAATAAAATACAGTGCTCTCTGACTGCAGTGTGATCAAGTGTGTGTGTGCGCTCGAACTGTGTTTGTACATTTTGAATGATGAATCACACTGACAAAAAGGCTGTGGGTTCGGTCCCAGAGTAGTCTTTCCATTTTTATTTAATGCAGACTTCTGAAACAAACAGGCAAGAGGGACACAAACAATCATTTAAAGCTCGGAACACATCTGCAGTAGCATACCTTTAATACACAGAACTCAAACCAGCAATGCATAAATCTATTTCTTTATCTATAAACGTCAAAACGATCCCCATGCTGATTCTTTTGATAACATCAAAAACTCACTGGTACAAAGGTTAACACAGTATAGTCTAGCAAGGCTCTTAGTTTTGATGTTTTTTTTTGTCTTATACTGAAGGTAAGCATACAGAGCTGGTCACAGTAGCTGTAGGTTAAGCTGGTACAACGTTCAGCACAGCTAGCTGCCCGCGCGGACGCCTCATTGGCTCCGGTGCGCGTGCATCTTCTCAGCGATCTGCTGCAGCTCCCTGTCCATGGCCGCCAGGCTCTCCAGTTCCTTCTCCTAGAACCCACAAACATACATTTTACCTGACTGGGTGAGGGATGGGTAGGCACTAGGCCAAATGCTCTCATTTATCTCTCCTCTCTCTCTCCCTCTCTGTACCCTACAGCCCCTTCCGTACAGTGTTTGTACAAAATATTGCAGAGCAGCAAAGGCAGGAGTTTGTCCCGGCGTCCTCAGTCCCAATCTGCCGCAGTTTTCATGCGTTCATGTTTTCATGTGTTTTAATGACGAATTTGGATATCGGGTGCTGGATGGGGCATCGCTGTGCTGGGATGATAAGTAAGCAGTGAGCCATCTTTTCTTCTCCCTGTTGTATTTCACTGTTCCCAAGCAGATATATATTTGAGTTCCCCGCAGGCTGCAACAGTATATATTCTCTATAATGGGGGTGTTTTGACACTTTGGCTAAGCCGGGAGCTTAAGGGAAGAGGATGTAATTGCGAGGTTTTTGGTGCAGTTGCTGCAGTTGACTCAAAAGCCAGGGGAGAGAAGAGAGAGGCAGATGGAGAAACAAGGTTTAGGGAGATAGAGGAGGAGAGAAGCTGAAAATCCTCACTCCTAGCAACACATTCCGTTATTTCCCAGATGGAGCCCACAAAAACGAGGGACAGCTCCCTTATAAAGAAGCGAGCATCTCATCTTCACCCTGGTCCCTTTGAAGCCCGCTGGTGCCCACAGACAGCCTCGTGAGACTCACGGTGTTACTCGCAAATCAGTCTGGATACTCTCCACAGAGGAAACTTTGAGACCGGTCAGAAAACGATCTCGCTAATATCAGCGTTGGTTCTGAGGAATTTGAAATGCAAACAGCTACGCTGGGCGGGTTTATGACAGCGAGGAGTGGTAGAACATTTTTGAAAGTGCCTGCCCTTTTCCAAAACTTTTTCCAATGGAGAGTTCCCAGATGGTTATGTGAAGCAAACCATCTGGCACGTCAAGTTACAGTAGCCCACAGACCGATCTGTTGCAACGTATTATATTAATCATTTCCAATTTCTTCACCCTGCACCTCTATGGCTTGATCACCGGGGGCATGTTTCTGTATGCATTTGCACAGATGCTCAATCACTCTAGCTCTGAGATTCTGGAGGCTCATTCATATTCTAGCAACCTACATTAAAGCCAGAAAACATGGGTATATTATGCCTTTGAGACAGAGTGCCTAGAAGAAGTGATAATAAAAAAAGATCTCATTTTCTGTGGAAAATATTAGATTTCATAGGTCTGTCCTTTGAATCAATGGAATAGTACATGATTTTCTGATTGTGTGTTCTTAAAGGTTATCTTCAGCGTTGTGGAAATGTTACCTCCTCAGGGGTGAGTGGCATCTGGTGCAGACGCTTCTTCTCGTCTGGATGGCGGATTGCCTCGTTCCTTACTCGGCTCAGCAGTCTGGCCAGGTCTTCAAACTAAACAGATCAAATCATTGCATTTGAAACACCTCTTTCCACTTCCCCTTGGATACAGACAGAGATGACGGAACGACACACGAGCTGCGGAATTTGTCTGAGAACCAAGTCGTGAACCAAATGAAATGGGGTCAAACGAATCGAGCTAAAAAATCAATGAAACCGGGAGAATACCGAACGGCGTCGATAAGAGGTCAGGGCCAGGTTTCCCAAAAGCTTCTTTCGTTAGGAGGCTCTTTAGCCCATTCAGTTGACCAATCAGAGAGCTTGCCCAGACCAGGTGACCAATCAGAACGCTCTAAATGAATGGCCCGAGAGCCTCTTAACGAAAGACGCTTTTGGGAAACGCAGCCCAGCAGATCTGTACCTTGTGTGAGGGGACTGCGTGTCCCTCCGGGCTTCTCTTCCACCAGGCGGGGTGGTAGTAGCCTCGGTTGGCCCAGGGCGAGCGCTTGTCGTACACCTCCCCTTCAGCCAACAGGTGCCTCTCCATCTCACCCCTCTTCTCGGCCAGATACCTGTCGTAGAGTAGCGCACGCTCATAAAGTGTAGTAGTATTGTACGGCATAACCATGGATGTATTCATATTAATCCATCCATATTAATATTAACATTAATAGAACATAGGGCATAACATTCTGTGTCAGTGTCATACTGTATGTGCTAAGATCTAGACCGTAATATGTTTTCTTTGAAGCGTCGGAATAGGAGTAGTTTCAGGACGGAATGCAGAACGGAGTTAGAGTGCTGGGTACCTGAGCGCCTCCTCCCTCTCAGCGTCTTGGTGTCTCTTCTCCTCCTCGTATTCCCCCGAGTCGCTCCTACGTTCCTCCTCCTCCTCCTCCTCCTCAGATCCGCCGCTGCGCTTGCGGTGCTTCTTGTGGTGGTACCTGTGTGTCGGCTTCCAGATCCTCTTCTCTCTCTCCTCGCTCTCCTCCTCCGCCGCTCTCTTCTCCTTGTCGTCGTCCAGGCCCCAGGACTCCTGGCTGCGCTCCTCGTCCGGTTCCTCTCTCACCTCCTCGGAGGGCTCCTCGTCACGCTTGCGTAGCCTCTTACTAGGGTATTTGTGCGTCGGCTTCCAGGCTCTCTTCTCTCTCTCGTCACCGTCCAAAGATCTCTTCTCGTCGTCGTCGTCCAGACCCCAGGACTCCTGGCTGCGCTCCTCGTCCCCCGGTCCCTCTCTCACCTCCTCCGAGGGCTCCTCGTCGCGCTTGCGTAGCCTCTTATTGGGGTACCTGTGCGTTGGCTTCCAGATTCTCTTCTCTCTCGTGTCGCCATCCAAAGATCTCTTCTTGTCGTCCAGACCCCAGGACTCCTGGCTGCGCTCCTCGTCCGGTTCCTCTCTCACCTCCTCGGAGGCCTCCTCGTCACGCTTGCGTAGCCTCTTACTAGGGTATTTGTGCGTCGGCTTCCAGGCTCTCTTCTCTCTCTCGTCACCGTCCGAAGACCTCTTCTCCTTGTCGTCGTCCAGACCCCAGGACTCCTGGCTGCGCTCCTCGTCCGGTTCCTCTCTCACCTCCTCGGAGGCCTCCTCGTCGCGCTTGCGTAGCCTCTTACTGGGGTATTTGTGCGTCGGCTTCCAGGCTCTCTTCTCTCTCTCGTCACCGTCCGAAGACCTCTTCTCCTTGTCGTCGTCCAGACCCCAGGACTCCTGGCTGCGCTCCTCGTCCGGTTCCTCTCTCACCTCCTCGGAGGGCTCCTCGTCGCGCTTGCGGTGTTTCTTGTGGTGGTACCGGTGGGTGGGCTTCCAGATCCTCTTCTCTCTCTCCTCGCTCCCCGAAGATCTTTTCTCTTTTCTGTCATCCAGGCCCCAGGACTCCTGGCTGCGCTCCTCGTCAGGCTCCTCCTCGGAAAGCTCCTCGTCACGTTTGCGGTGCTTCTTGTGGTGATACCGGTGCGTGGGTTTCCAGATTCTCTTCGCTCTCTCTCCCTCCTCTTCCTCCTCCTCCTCCTCTTCATGGTGCCTCTTCTCCTTCTCGTCATCCAAGCCCCAGGACTCCTGGCTGCGTTCGTCCTCCGGGGTCTCTCGTTTCTCCGCCACTGACTTCAGAAGCGCTTGGATGTCTTTAACGTCCGCCTCCTCGGCCCCGGGGACCTCCTCGTGCCCTTTGACCTCGTCCTCGTGAGTCAGAACCTCCTCATTACTCCTTTTCTCCAGAGGAGCGTGCTTGGGCCCTGGAGATACAGGGCGAGAAGAGAGGCTCAGCAGCAATCGTCACAACCCTGTCAACTAACATTGGCTGTGCAGCCAAGCAGTAACACTGTGCACAACTAATGGTTAAGCCTTAGCTTAATTGCATATGTTTTACCATGCAAAAGACCACACCCCTGGGTTGGGGTCCAAGAGCAGATACCCATTGTGTTTCTCCGATGCTACTCTAGCCACAACCTCAGCTGTGAAGTATTTCCATAAATAGAATAAGATTGCTTATCTAGGTTGATCTATTATTATCATCGTCTGGTTACCAAGATGCAGCTTGATCCTCACTCCCACTGGATACAAGTAAGAGCCATCAGAGCATCGCTGCCTCTACGAGAGAGACGGTCTAGCCTGCTGCATCTAATAGCCGTCCTCCAATAAACAAAACAGAGACGCATGCCTCAAACAAGCGTTCATTTGAATAGACTTGCCCCTTAGTACAGTATATGCATTAATAGGTGTATTAAAATGCACACAAGTGAACAACAGTGGAAGGCAAGGCAAGGCAAGTTTATTTATATAGCACATTTCAGCCACAGGGCAATTCAAGGTGCTTTACATGAGACATTAAAAGCATTAAAACAAAAAGCAAGACATTATAGACATTTAAAACAAAAGGCAGGACAAATTAAAAGCATTAAAACAAAAAGCAAGTCATTATAGACATTTAAACAAAAAAGGAACCTGGAAG
>NC_140239.1:26712421-26777421 GCF_949987555.1 Borostomias antarcticus | reverse complement strand
GGTAGATACGCACATATCACGCTCTACAGTTCAGCACTAGCACCGCGTGAACCATGCAAGTTTCTTGACGGTTCAGATTCAAATATTCATTCATATTTTTCTTGGGGGAAAAGGTTGAGGATGAGGAACATTGAAATTGAAAAAGATAATGATATTGAAAAACAAGTCAAAAAAGTTCAGTGCAATTCTGCTATTCATTCAATTGGTCACATCACCATAAACAATAATACAAAATATGGCAATGTCTAACTGATATGACACATTCAGACTCCGTAGATAGCAGCTGTAATGCATAGGCCTACTCTACCTATTGGCTCAAACAATGTAAAACAAATATCCTGGAGGCATTCTGTTTTCTCCATTATCCTGTTTTCCGTAGCCTTCAGCATGCTGTTTGTTCTGAGAAGTAGAATTATTGAATGATAAATGTGTCATGCATGTAGATCTATCAGGAAACCCCTGGGCATCTTTGTTTGCTCTCACTTAAAGAGGTCAAAGGTAATGCCATGAATAGGCTATTTGTGTTGTTCACATAGTCCACATGTTTGTCTTCTCCGCACTGTGCCTCTGTTGTAAGAAATCAGATTCAACTTTAATGAGGTCAGCCCATGTTACAGCTGGATGTGGGCCTTGCTCCCCTAGGCTTCCATAACACTCACAGGATTATCGATCTGACGGCGTTAATACAGTATTAGTGTTATACACAACACTGGCTGGTGCTGGACAAAGCACAGCTAGCCAGCAGGAATCAATCTCTCTCCAGCAAACGGAACCATTCCTCAGTTGGTTTATCAACCACTTGTTTTGTAAAATTCACAGCATGTCACATATGGATCCCAATTGTGTTCATTTCAAAGTTATAGTTATTGAGATAAATATATATATAGCCTATATTGTGACACCCGGGCAGAGCAGGTAGGGTGGAGAACAACAGGGAGAGCGAGACAAGGAGCTGTTTAGCGCCTCGGCGCTTTTACTGGTCCAACCCAAAACAAAAATAGGTTAACAAAAACTCAGCCGGGGTCCCTCGGCTTCCTGGACTTCCTCAGGGGTCCTGTGTGGAATCCAGGTGGGGAATGCGGCGGTTCATTTCTGGGGATGATAAACAAAAGGCGGTTAGTCTTGTTGGGGTTTATGAGTGTGTCAGCCAGGCTACCTCATTATACTCACTGAGTCTCAAGACTGATCGCTGCCTCCCTGACTGGGGTTTTAAGGCGTTGTTGGCTCGTTAGCTGATTTGCTCCAGCTGGTGTTCTCGCAGTCAGGGCTTGATCATGCAATCTCCTGCAGCTGACTGCAGGGTTGCCGTAGCGACCAGAAAAGGCCGGTAGATGCCTTCAATGACCTGGCTGCGCTGTCCCTTCTTTCTCTCCTCTGGTAAATTCTCTTTCTACTGGTGTTGAGAAGAGAAACAGCCCATGCTACCAGAGTCCTTTAATCTGAAAATCATCATTCCATTTTTTCATTCAAATAAAAAAAATTCAACATAGGACAAACATCACATCCTAAAATACAGAATAGTGAAGTTGTAGTACCAGATGCCAAAGCATCATAATTGTTATTCATTTTAATATGAGAACTGCTCATAAAAAAATGACCAGACTCAGAATCTAATTGAATAAGACACACCGCATCCAGACAGAGTTGGATTGTAATATGCTGGTAATTATTCCACTGGTTTGCTCTTCATACACGACCACAAAGAATATACAGTAATGGTTTTTATTGTTACATAATTAGCACTTTACAGGTGGCTACATTACCCTCAGTCCACACACATGCAATACATGACAGTGCTGTGGGAGAGAAAGCTTCAGAGAGGTGTCAAAATGATGCCTCCACATGCTGGTGGGATGTCTGCTCCTCTACAAGGCATGAAATAGTGAATCAATGTGGCCCCATTGGCTCTAAATTTGATGGCTAACCCGAAACAGCCCAAAGAACCTCCCTGCAAAACGAATGTGACTGTCGGGCATAGATCAGCCATGCAGCCCTGTCCAATCCACCCACACCGAGGAGGGACAGAGGGAAATTGTGAAATTTAGATTCACCTGAAATAACCTGGTCTTATTTCCTCACTAGATCAGAGCAAATCCTGACTGAAATATAGAGAGCACTTATAGCACAATCTCAATATTTTCTTACAGTATATCGGTCTCTCAGACTCTCCTTGGTGCAGGGGTTTGGCATTTGCCACACCTAGATCTCTGCTGTCACAGGAAGACAAAACAAGTTCACCACAAGTCCACATCAGCTTTGATCTTGTTATTCCTTACTCTCTTTATGGCGGACATTCAAGATGGCAGATGTCTGTTCAATCGGTACAAATCTATCCTTCAGTGACCTTTCAGCACATCAGGTTCAATTAAGGATGGGGACCTGCTGAAGTAGGGAGAAGACAGAAGTGACCTGGAGGCTGAAGCATGTGATGAGAAGCAGAGAGAGAAATTAGATTTTGTTCAGAATTTGCCCTAGGCCTGGGGAATTAATGTTATTGGAGGTGGAGGCTGCCACTAAGCCCAAAGCTGACCTGCCCTGCATTAAAAGGTCAAACTGGCCTTAGATTCGCCCTTATGGAAATTGACTCAATCAGATCAGTCAGCCATTTTTTGTTTAAAATGTCGACCTGAACTCTCAGTGCTGGATTTAGGGATCGACAATATACATATGATTAAACCATAATAAACTTCAGTTAAATGAATGATTCACATTACTCAGATGCTTTCATATTCTGTTAATTCTAAAGTTCAACATTGAATTCAGTTAAAATTGTATTTATGTTCTGCGGCACTAATTATTATCAATATGTATGACGACGTGGAACCCTGGTCAGCGGGACCACAGAACCCTGAAGAACACATTGTTATGACCCGAGGCAAAAGATCTACAAGCCGACAGATGTTGAGTGCATCTAGGTTTATCAGATGGTCCCCACTAGGTTTACCCAAGCAGACATGTGCAACATGTCACATGCAGCATGTCTGTTGGTTATAGGAAAGAGGCAGGACTGGGAGGAAGGTCCTTAAATCTACCAAGCTACCTACATGCCTGATCATCAATGCTCTATCCGTAAGGTAATTGTTAAAGTATAGATCCTTTAGATTTGGAGTCACTGTAGAAACCTGTTTTTTTCCTTCTTTCTAACACTGACTAAACTTTTGGATGGATTGAAGTCGACATTTGTTTTCGCAACATGGAGAGCCTGTCTTCTCTCTGTCAGGTTGTTGAGGTCATCCATTCATTAATGTGGTTTAGTTCTGCGGAAGGACTCCAGGTCAGGTAGAGACGGCTGAAGGAGAGAGATCCTAGTCCCTCCCGGGTTCATCCATCAATCTCCATCCACCTGTCACAGAAAAACACAACTATCTCCCTGCTCACAGTGTACTTCCAGTCTCCATAGGGAAAGAATGAAAAGGGTTCCAGTAGGATTACAGGTGTTCCCATAGAGGCAGTGTGATGAGAGAATGTTCCTCGCTGTGCTGCTTGTTGATCCCGGGAGCATGTGTGTGTCCTGCAGTTGTCCTGTGAGACCCTCCTTCTAATGAGGTGGGGTGTCAGAAAAGCCTTGTTGAACTGTGGAGTTTGATGTGCAAATTAGCCTAGCTGACCTCCAACCAAGGGATTTTTTTCGAGTGCAAATTAACCAGGTTGGCTTTTCAGGTCTTTTCTTCTGTTGCTCTGCGTTGTGTAATTTTTTTTTAAGCCTTAATAAAAGTTGCAGCACCATTTAATTATGAACCACGATGTTAATAGCCTTCTTGTTGTGATAGTTATTGATGAAATCACCCCAACACTCGGATGTTTCCCTAGTCTCTCTCTCTCTCTCTCCCTGCTTCTCTGCTGGCTGCGGCTGTGGCGCAATGTCAAGGCCTTAGACTTCCCTCCCCGCATGGTGTTATCAGCGTGTCTGCCTGCTGGGAGCAGCGAATCTGTCCGGCTGAGTTGCCTACCGTTTCCAAATCGAAGTCTCAAGGTTTGGTTGAGACGTTAAATAGTGCTCTCTCGGCCCACCCTCCACGCCTAGGCCTGCCCGTTTAGGGCCTAGTGAAGCTAGATTGGTGGAGGAGTGACCATACAGATGTGTCGCCTGTCACCCTAACATGATGACTTAATCACCATTGGTTGTCAGTCTGGGTTGTGTCCGTTTATAGTGTCCCATAGAGATGTGTCATTGATAACCCAGAGGAGAGGCCCCCCCTGTGGCCTAAGTGTGACCTCTTGACACCCACTACCCCGAACGGCCACAGCAGCAGCAGCATCAGCTGTCTCCCTCACTCTATCGACTACAGTGTCCACGTGAAAACAAACAAACACAAAATCAGCTTACATAGCAGTAAGACTGTAGATAGACATTTCTATATATTGTAAGCTGGTGTCTCACATGGAGCTCCAAGCGAGACAGGAAAAGTTTTTGTCTGGTTGGAGATCTTTATCCCTTTATCTGCCAGTCCTCCTCGCCTTTCAAGATTGTTTTCGTTTTCAGGGCAGACATTTTATGTGTGATCAAGGGTGTCAGACGGAGATGTTTGTCGCGGGATCAGTTGTGGCATCTCTTCACGCTCTGCTTTCAAAGGAAATTAAAGTGTGCTCGCTATTGAATTCACAATCAAACTACGCTGATTCTCCCTAAGGAGGGTGATACCAATAACAATACAGGGAAAGGCATGGTGTGTGTGAGAGAGAAAGAGTTTGTGTGTGTGTGTGTGTGTGTGTGTGTGTGTGTGTGTGTGTGTGTGTGTGTGTGTGTGTGTGTGTGCGTGTGCGTGTGCGTGCACATCTGGGGGGGGGTGCGAGTGTGTGTGTATACCCCTTCTTTAGTCAGTGCCATGGATGAAGAGTTCTTTCATTTTACATGGCAAGAGCTTTCTGTTGCAAAAGCCAATAGAAATATCCCTTCTCTTCCCCCTCCATGCTCCTCATGTCCTCATCCCCTCCTCGCCCTCTCCACTCTCCCCATGTCTTCCTAATGAGCTCTGACAGGCAGGCAGGCAGACGTGGGACTAATGCAAGTCCTGGGCTCTGTGAGATGTATCGGGCCAGGGTCTCCACCTCAAGTCTCTGGGGAGAGAGGGGGATTGATAGCCGAGGGTGATTGGTTGCCCTCCCAATGGCGTTGGTTGGTGTTACATAAAATTGATACAAATCCCTCACTACTAAGAGAGTCTAGGTTAAGCTGCCTTTTTCATTACCTATGGCCTAATACAGACACAAGGTCAGCGATTGTATAGTTTGGAGCATAATAGTGAGAGATTTGTATAAATTGTATTGAATATTAAATATTAAACTGAATATTAATATGAACAATGCGGCTACATTTGCATTTACTCTGGCTGGGTGGAATGGCTCTAGCTTTCTAACAACAGATCACAGTTCATGTTAATGACTCTGTGACTTAAAGGATGCTGTGATTTTCTTATTAGATTTTAACGATGTACTCATTCCATAAATGTGCTAATGAGCTAATATCTGTTTGATACTGAATGCTTGTAAGGTGCTTTAAAGCTGTCGAGTTACAGTTAAGAATGTGTGTGTGTGTGTGTGTGTGTGTATGTGTGTGTGTGTGTGTTGTTTGTGCCCGTGTAAGACCACTAGATGGGGTTGTGACTGCAGACTGCAAACCAGAGGAGACTTCTTCATAACACCAGTGTTCAATGATTCATTCACAGGTGATATTATAAAGGAAGGTTAGGAGATCCATCCATCCATCCATCCATCTATCCATCTATCCATCTATCCATCCATCCATCTATCCATCCATCCATCTATCTATCCATGCTTTCTATTCAGTCTGTTTTCTTGATGTAGATGCCCCCTCTTTCCTTCTCTGATGTAATCATGACTAAACTCCATGGAGATAATAATGTCTTCTCCCTAGAGGCTGTTTTTGTTCATTAGAGGCTGTCAGCTAGCGGAAGATAACCAGGATGGAGAAGAATTTGTTCTGGAGAACTAGAGCTCAGGACTGAACATTATAGAACAGCCTGAGGCCCAGGTCTCTCTATCCATAAAACATGTAATTCCATCTAAATTACCCATCTTCATGCAGGTGGACTTCATTTCTCCTCACATGAAATTGATCACTTCATCTGTAAATGTGGAGACATTTTTTGAATTGTTGTTTTAACATCATGGCTCAGCTCCATTTTATAGGCTTTTTACTGTAGCCCAATGGTTATACCCAGTGGCTGATTTGGGCAGTCCTTCCACAGAAGATCCTGCGGAAATATTTCCTAGGTTTCGTCACTGGAACATTGGAACAGGACATTCAACAGATTCAAAATAATGTGGGCTGGTAGGGGACATGATTACACCCAAATCAACAGACAAAAAAACTTGACTTGATGATCTAGCTTAAAAGATTGACTTTTGAATTATGCCTATGAACATTACAAATCAATCAATCAATCAATCAATCAATCAATCAATCAATCAAAGCTTTATTTGTATAGCGCATTTCATACCCAGAGGCAACACAATGCGCTTTACAGAGAACAAGGGAGGTGGGCATACGACCCACTCTCTACATATTCCAGACGGAAGAAAAAAAACAGTAATCACCCGGGGGCCAGATAAGTCAGCTGTAAAAATTCTTCCCTGACCCCTCTCAACAAGGCGATCGAGCAAGCTCCAGGAGTATGTTTGTCTACCGGCATAGAACATTTATAAAGCAATACATTACATTAAATTACATTTCAGAGTAAGAGAGGCTGATGATCACCCAGATAGCAGGTATTATATTCCACACACAGTGGACTTGTTACTCTATGCAGACCACTGTGCAGATAACTTTGCTCTTCATCAAATAGCCAGCGGTGCTGTTGCGTACTGTGTGCAGTGACTAGGCACAGCCTCACTGCAGCGAGCAGAGTGGCTATCTCTCTGCTCCATGAGAGCTTTTAAATATTCATTATACTGCAGTCTCCTCTTAACATCATACTAGCTCTCTTTCTCCCAGCTCTCTTTCTCCCTCTCTCACTTTCACCCCCCTGTTTCTCCTGCAGTGACAACCAGGGCCAGACATTGATCCAGTGTTGTGTATCCAGACTGCTATACCACGACACACATGTGCAATTAAACCAGAGGCTCCTGCTGTTCTCAACTCCCTAAAGTCTACTTGTACCCGTTCCACACAAAATAAAACACCAACAAAGGACTTTTTCAGCAGAAATGCTATGCAACATACCACCAGGACAGATTAACTGTGTCCCAAAACTGTACTTGTCTTTTGTCAGGACCTGATATATGTCCCACTGGTGGTCATTATACAGCCAAGGGTGGACACTGGGGAACTCTGGGGAACTCCAGCCCGAAAATCTGTGTCTCTGCCCAAATTAATACCACACAGAAAGGTTGCTCTGACCCACTATTTATCATCCAGGCTTTAGTGTTGACGTTTTTGGAATTAACTACACCCCCCTACCCCCCCGCCCCACCGCTACATGAGATCATGAGATAAAGTAGCCTGATATCAGACAGAATTGTCAACTCGTCACAGTCCGTTGAGATCATCAGTATAGAGTGGGCGAATTAAAGCTCTGAATCCAGGCCAGTGAAGTAGGAGAGTGAAGCTTGATTGTGAGACAACTGGTTCAATCTAATCAGGAAATGCACTGAAACTCACATTTTAAGAAAAAAAAACTTGGGAATCCTCACTTACAGTAATTGGCACTTGGAAGTTCGAGCTGGCATTCCTCTCTTCATATTTTTGAGTTACTGTATATTTTAACGTTAGCTCTTAAATGGTCTGAAATGAGGCAGTCCTGGCCTGTTCCCTGTTCCTTCCAGCCAGGCCTTCCAGTGATCCGTGCTCCCTCTAGCCCTCCAGTGTCTACTGTAGAGAGCCTCCGGTGTCTACTGTAGAGTGCTTCTGGTGTCTACTGTAGAGCGGCGCGCCTCTGGTGTCTACAGCGCCTCTGGTGTCTACTGTAGAGCGGCGCGCCTCTGGTGTCTACTGTAGAGCGCCTCTGGTGTCTACTGTAGAGATCCTCCGGTGCCGTGTTTACTGTAGAGGGCCTCCGGTGTCTACTGTAGAGTGGCGCGCTTCTGGTGTCTACTGTAGAGCGGCGTGCCTCTGGTGTCTACTGTAGAGCGCCTCTGGTGTCTACTGTAGAGTGGCGCGCCTCTGGTGTCTAATATAGAGCGGCACGCCTCTGGTGTCTAATATAGAGCGGCACTCCTCTGGTGTCTACTGTAGAGCGGGGCGCCTCTGGTGTCTACTGTAGAGCGGCATGCCTCTGGTGTCTACAGCGCCTCTGGTGTCTACTGTAGAGTGGCGCGCCTCTGGTGTCTACTGTAGAGTGGCACGCCTCTGGTGTCTACTGTAGAGCGGCGCGCCTCTGGTGTCTACTGTAGAGCGGCATGCCTCTGGTGTCTACAGCGCCTCTGGTGTCTACTGTAGAGCGGCGCGCCTCTGGTGTCTACAGCGCCTCTGGTGTCTACAGCGCCTCTGGTGTCCACTGTCCATTGAAGAGCATCTGTTCCTCTGCATGTGTTGGGTTATTTTGGGAGGAAACCTTTGCGAACAACAACCCTCGTAAGACATGCAAACTCCGCACAGAAAGGCCCTTTAGGTACTACGCCACTGTGCCTCACGTGCACAATTTTAGGGTTCAATTTCTTGCTAAAGGATACTTCAGCACAATGCAGGGAGCTGGGAGCTGGGATCGAATCAGGGACCTTGCGATCCCCAGCCGGCCGCTCTACGTCCCGAGCTACGTGCCGGCCTGAATATAATTCCATTCATTGAAAATACACAACCACATTTTCTAGAAGGCTTAACTGCTTTATAATAATACTTTAGTTGAGGTTGGCCAGGTACTGTATCTTACTCTGCTTTTCGCTTCTCCTGTAATACTCTTTGTGAACACTGGAGGGGGTTACAGGCTAACTTTAATCCCAGCTGGATTCACAGTTTTTTCCACAAAGGTATTCAGATCATGGGATAGGTAGTCATAGCTACAACAGAGCTGGTGACATTTGGCCCAGAAATCAATCACGTTTTAACCACCACACACACTCACACACACACACGCACACATATACAAACACATACGCAACCCTGACCGTCCTGTTATATTACATTACAGTCATTTAGCAGACACTTTTGTCCAAAGCGACTTGCAGTACAATAACAGCATTCAACGTGGGTTGTCAAGAGAACTACTAGACGCCAGAAATCACAAGTGCCTCTTCTTTCTAAACGTCTACTGTAAGAGCTTAACCAGTATTAAAGTACAATAACAAATCCTGATTGCCTGCCGTAAACCGACAGTCAACTTCTGTTGTGTTTTGGTTCAAACCAGTCTGTCAGATTGAATGTATCTGCCTGTAGATGCAGAGTTGAAAACAAGGTCACTCTGCAAGGTCACTGAATCCAATTATGCCAACAATGGCTGAGTAGCAAACACCTCCCTCGTAGGGTGGATACTTCCAACCAAAGTGCAGGCTACTGTAGGTTACATACACCAGAAGGTGAAATTAATGAAAGGTTAGCAGGTGTGCTAACCTGTAGGCTAGATCATGTGAGCCCATTACCTAAGAATAGTAGCTTTGTATTCCAGTATGCAGGAGCAAAGCCAGTGTACCAATGTAGCTCCACAAAAGCACCGCACACTATACAAGATATAAGATTGAATTTGGTGGACAATCAAAATGTTTTCTACAATGATCAGATATAGAATCACATTGAAGAGAGACTTATGCCTACTTCATGCTGTTATACTCACTAAAGTACAGAAGGAGTCTCGCCTTTGATCCCTGAAATAAGCCCCTGAGCACAGAAAGCTAGGCTAGGCTTGTTGTTTTTGTCTTTGGCATGTAAAAAAAAACGATTTACTTTTAGGTCTGTCCAGGTTAATATTATATTATTCACAGACTGTGAATCACAGTTAAGATAGTGTTTAGTCAGGGACTTACTGATAAGCAACCTTGGAGGAGAGCAGGACCAAGAATGCCACTGCTGTTTTGTAGGCTCTATTTGTTGCATATGGAAAAATAAATTCCTGAACTCTTGAACTTCAACTTGAAATGAACCAACAAAGCGGACTCAAATGATTACAAGATCGAAGTATCACCAAGTATCCGCTTTAAGACCGAGAACAAATAGTTTGATTTCAGACTGGCTCAATGTTTTACGTTTTAACATGGCAAGTTTAGCTATGTAGGATTCTTTGTTAGATCAAAATCCCAGTAGCATAAAATGAAACGGGATTCATCGATCTTAGCTTTTCTGACCAACTGGTAAACCTCCACAGTTGTGCATCTCGTTCATGTGAGTCACCCTTGCCTCTTTGCTCTAGCGCGGCAGATAGCGCAGCTGTTTACCGCTATGCAGTCAGACGGGCAGATGGAGCGACGCGGTCGGTAGTTGCCAACAGAGATCAGCTACACCTTGCGGAATATCTTTGCTAACGAAATGTATTACGTAAAAATGATAACGGTAAATGATCGCTCATCATAATCTATGTATATACTTACCTTTCTTTGTCAAATCGACGCAATGCGGTCAGCGAGTCAGCTGCTTAGCTAACTGGTTAGCGCTTGGTCGCCTTGGCATGTTATACTGCATGGAAGTAAACAACGCTAGCATTAGCAGAGCTAGCTAGTGCTAATGCTAGCGTAGTCACGTAAGCGGCCCATCGTTTGACCGTATTATCCGACTCGGTGTAGGGCGGCGGCTGGTCTGAACGGCCCACGCCACGGACTGGGCCAAATCATTTGATTATTATTATAATTTGAACAATTTCGACTGGTAGCTATGTGTAGCTAGCTAACGTTGGGGTGAAAGCGAGTGAGTCGACTCTTTTTGTTGACCCAAGGCAAGACAATCTCGCCCAAATGTATCTATCCTGAGGATTTTTTTTTCTAATTCATTTTATCTTATCGTAAAAGGCGTGGCCAGGTTGTGATTGGGATTTGACAATTGTATCGCTTACAGCAGGACAATGTTACCGCGTCGTGACTGTTCACTCGAGACCGAAGCCTATCAACACGACAGCATCTGCCTCTTGAATTTACCATCGAGGTAGTACGAGCCTAGAACCCCTTCACAGTATCCAGGCTGAACGAGGTACTGTAGGCTTACTGTATGAACATTCATGTTGATAAACGATGTCATTTGGACCTGTTGTTAAAAAGTTAAATGCCATAGAGATGTTCTAATTGACAAGTGAACTTCCCGGTCTTCCAGACTGACTGCGTCTCTAATTGTCCTTTAATCAGTGCCTGTTGCCTGTGTGTCTACTATGGAGACTACTCAAGTGACTTTGGCTGTAAGGGGAGAGACAGCCCCAGGTAAGACAACCTGAACACCAGTGAGAGTGATTGGGGAATCATCTTTCAAGAAAACGTCCAATTTAGGAGAGCCAGTATGCTAGAAGATCTATTAACCTTATTAATAATAATACTACAACGTTATTTAGTCTGTTCTTATCTTATCTATTTTATGCTTTGTTTTTAGTGTTATCTGTTATTCTTGTTTTATCACCGATTATTTTATTTATTACTACTCTATTACTCGTCACCACTGTAAATGAGGGCAACCTCAGTGTCCTTCGAGTCTAAATAAAGGTAATTGAATTTGTATAGCACCTTTCATGCAAGAAATGCATATTAAAGTGCTTTACAACAGGGAAATTACATGCACAGAGTGATTTACATGAAAATAGACAAAATGAACATAAAAGCAGGGAAAATAAGGAGGAAGATGAAACACAATAAAAAGATGAAGATAAGAAATTATGTAAAACGCAACATTTTTAAAAAGCTCAAAACATAGGATGGAAATAAAACCCCACTGAAACCCACCCCTAATCTGAAAATCCTCTCTAGTGTATGCCTTTTTTCCACTTTTTTTTTTAAAAACTATTTTTTTTTTTTTTTTTTTTATTACCCAATACTGTTTCTATTTTCCCCATAGCATTCCTATTTTACGATGGGTGTACCATGTACATGGCAAATAAAACAGATCTTTAATCAATAGTAGCCTTTCTATTTTCCCCATTGCCGCAGTCCATTTGCTGTTTATGCATCTATGTGAACAGGGGAGGTGATCGCAGTGGTTGGAAACTGTGAGGCTCTCGGAAACTGGAGCCATCAAAGAGCTGTGATTCTGCAGCCTGTTGTCAATGATGGGTATGCCATCCCCTACACACACACATCAGCTTACTCTTCGTGATCAAGATATATTTCAGTGTGTCAAAGCAGCTAATAGCTATTGATATACATGAAACCACGTGCATCTGAATTTATGTAGCCTATATTCTATAACACACACAGTTGTTTTTTTTTCTCTTTCTACCATGCTAGCACTTTGTGGACAAAGACCTTCCAAGTGCCTAGAGGAGCTGTGCTCAGCTATCGCTACTTCAAAGGTTTCTTCCTGGAGTCGAAGGTACGTTAAATAACCTTTGCTTGCTGTCAGTGAATTTTTTTTTTTTGGGCTTTGTGTGTCCACTTATGTGTGCCCAGTCTTGTGAACAGTTTGTACACAGGACCTGTTCTTATTGTTGTGCTTATAGGCTACTATTGTACTTTGTACCGATTGATTAGAACTAGATCTGACGCAGTTTTGTGGTTTGGATTTATTGTGCTACCGTATCTATTTTCCTTTTAATGACGCTGAGCCAGATTTTATTTTTGGGATTGTTGATGTTCCCCCCCTTTTTTCAGCTCAGGAGGAAACAGACACTCTGCTGATAACCGCTTTGAAAACGGTTCGGTTTCATCAAAACAAATTGAAACAATCACCACTGTTTCGGATTGTTTGACTTGTTTCAGGGTCTTCTCAGTTAAACCATTATAATGGTGTGTTCGTTTGTGGTCGGAGGTGGCAAGTCGCAAGTGGCAAAATACCTACCTCCGACCTGTGTGCATTCGAGCTATATACCATTATATCACAGTTACCTAGTTATATCTAGTGCATTCGAGCAACTGGGGGCTGAGAAACATATCCGAATTTGCGACGAGGACGTGCGAGTTCATGCGGCGTTTTATTTAATAATTCCTAGTAGCAAGTCGCAATTTGCCACCTCCCAGTTATAAACGAACGCACCATAAATACTCCATATAGAGGGAGGATGTGATGTAGCCTCAATGCAGGCGGCGGTATAGCACAGGAGGTAGAGCGGGTCGTTCAGTGATCGTAGGGTCGGTGGTTCGAATCCCGGCTCCTCCTGACTACCTGTCGAAGTGTCCTTGGGCAAGACACTGAACCCCAAATTGCTCCCAATGAGCAGGCAAGCGCCTTGCATGGCAGCTGCCGCCATTGGTGTGTGAATGGCGCTCCGGGCCAGTGTAACAACTGGATGGGGAGCGCATTACAAATGCAGTACCTATACCTATACCAGTACCTAATGCAGGCTCATCCTGGTGTAAAAGCCCACCTAACAGAGTCGTTGTGGTGAACATTAGAAAGCCTTAGATAACAGATATGGTTCTAGAGCAAAGCTAAGATTATGCTCAAGGATTTGTCTCTGTTTACATTCTCAGAACTGACCTCAGTTCGGTCCCTGCAGTTCTCAGAATAGGCGGGCCAGCTGGCTGCCTCTAGTATGAACACATGATCCTCCCCAGTGTTATGTAGTGCTGCGCTAGGCTACGTGGCTCACTCACACACACTAAAACACACACACACAAACACATGCATACATACTTAAGTCACACAATTTGGATACCATGCTTGTTTTGGCTTGTTTTCTGAAGACTTGACTCGTCAGAGGGCATGTTTGTTGTGACTCACAGGTGGAGCTCACGTCGTGTCGCGCAGGGAAGCAGCGAATGCGATTTAATTTCAACCTTTTTGTTTGAAGCGATGACACCAAGTTCTTTCTTCTTGACTTATGAATGCACTTTTCAGATTTCAACCAATCGTGGCTGACTGGCCCACGGAGATTGGTGACTATGCTATTACACTTTAGTCCAGAGACCAAAGTGAAAGTCGAATGTATTTTATCACCTTAACTCTGTGCCAAACGTTGAAATTGCAGAGTGCAGGTGGTCCATGTCAAGTCATAG
Source organism: Borostomias antarcticus (assembly GCF_949987555.1). Classification (NCBI taxonomy): domain Eukaryota; kingdom Metazoa; phylum Chordata; class Actinopteri; order Stomiiformes; family Stomiidae; genus Borostomias; species Borostomias antarcticus. Next base: position 26,763,408 of record NC_140239.1, on the reverse strand, counting down.
TCAATAAGTGGGAGACCCATCAGCAACCTCGCTCCATGAGCCTGACAGGTATAGCCCACCAGAACAGCGCACCGTTTGATTTGATGAAGTGTCCCGCACCCCTGTAGAGCAGGTTTAACCCCTTTCTCTGTCCCAATAGAAGTAGAAGGTGCCCCTTACTTCTGAAACATGGTCAGATATTATTCCTCCTAGTGGTTCAAGTTAGTATTTTGGGTTGAGCTGACCTGATTTAAGATCTGTTATTATGGGCGTTATTATGTTAAGTGTCCCAACCTCTCCTTGACCCTCACCTTTGGGCTGGCTCTCTGGACCACAACTCGGTCATTATAGAAGTAGCCTAGTATAGGAGGGCCTGTATGTACTACTTTGCTGAGGCGGGGGTTGTGATACAGTAACGCTCTGCTGATTGAGCTAGAATGCTCTGGGGAGTGGAAGAGGAAGCATTGTAGTGGATGTTGCTGCTAGATCAATCCCTTTATTTTAAACACCACGGTGTCAGAAAACCTCAAACAAAGCTTATTCAAAGTGGGCTTGATAGAAACAAATAGAAACACAAAGAGCCTTCATCCTGCCCTGTGGCTTTTATGCTTAGTCTTTTTCATTGACTCCAGTGGCAGTTCTACTCATACTTGCTTTCATGAGGTTGAGGAATTGTTTAGCAGTGACCCGTGTGTCTGGTCGGTCGGTCTTACTGTAAATAGAGCCAAAGTATCTACGATGTTGAGACTTATCCATCCATGTCCATCAATGGGTGGGAGTTGATTCATCACTCTCAGAGGATAAGCTTTGAATTTAGCTCTTATAATAATATTAATACTAATAATATATTATATATATAAAGCACTTTTCATTGTGAGACAATCTCAAAGTGCTGAAACAATCATAACATCATTAAGAAACAAGCAGAATAACGACACATTAATATATGAGACACTAATTAATATATCAAATATATACACATCACTGTACCAATACATACAAAACTCTTAATGACCTCATCAACCATTGCAAATATACTGAAGTAAAGATTTCAAACCACTTGGATCCTGAATTGTTATATTTGATGTGACATTTGGGCCGAGTTGTCAGGTCTGTATGAATATGACTTGTTGATCTGTGCATCGGTGTAAGTGGTGGGAGTGTAGGGGAGTGGCTTTGCTGTATCCTGTTTAATGCTTGTTTTCTTTATTGCAGACTCACCTCTTGATATCAACGATGGGTGGTTTGGATTTCACAGTAAGTGAATTTAGTGTTTGCTTAAGCTTGATTAATACATTTCCTTCTCAGAAAATATTTACTCATCCGCAACTTGACATTTCTTATCAAATACACCACATGATGAATCAAACAGCAGAGCTTGAGGCTTGTACCTCGGTATGCACTAATACAAGATTAACATGGTGATAAGCTGGTAATGAATTCAGATAAGTACCTTAGACATAACTCGAGCCTCTGAAGTACAAAAATGCCTCCAGATTTCATGCAAAGCGCTTCCTGATTGGTGACTCTTCATTCGAGATTTGGGGTGGCATTATCTTGCAGAACAAATACCCACTATCTGCTGCGATATCTGAATTTTGCATGCATGTCCCTCCTGCATATGTATGGTTGAATAGTGGATTGTTTTCACAAAGTGCTTGCGTCTTGCTCAGTGCGTCCTACATTGCCTCAGGGCTGCTCTGCTTCCATGTTGTGGCAGCCATTTTGTGTCGACATGTGTGGCTTCCCTGCAGACGGCTCCGAGTGTGTGGACTCCGGCTGGCTGACAGGACAGACAGACATCCGTCTGCGTCTGCACTACTCTAAGAAAACTCCAGTGTCCATCAGCAAGAAGAAATACAAGAAGTCCCGCTTCAGGTAAGACTGAGACCCGGGTCAAGTTGTCGGATCAAGTTTGAGGCTCGGTTTCAAAGCTACCCAGTCATGATACCGCAGAACAGGAACATCTGCCTGACATCTGCCTCTCCGCCAGGATCAAACTGATGCTGTTGGGCATCGAGGAGGAGGAGGACGAAGAGGAAGAGCAGAGCCCGTCGCCATGGCACAAGATGCCCACCACCCTGGAGATCAGCCTGATCAGTCGCGACGGCTGCAAGTCCCGCCACTCCCAGCCCGAGTGCGGCTACGCCCTGGAGCCCTCGCAGTGGACGGAGTACAGCATCCACACCATGGACCCCGACAACCTGGAGCTCACCTTTGAGTTCTTCGAGGTAACCCCCCCCCCCCCCCCCCCCAACTTACTCTGGGTTCCACCAGACACCCCAGGACCTTCTGACTGATCACCCTCTATGGTGCGGTAACGGCTGCTTAGTCTTTTTCATTGACTCCGATGGTAGTACTACTCATATTTGCTTTCATGAGGTTGAGGAATTGTTTAGCAGTGACCCGTGTGTCTGGTCTGTCGGTCTTACTGTAAATAGAGCCAAAGTATCTACGATGTTGAGACTTATCCATCCGTGTCCATCAATGGGTGGGAGTTGATTCATCACTCTGAGGCGCAAAGCCCAACGGTCAGTCCGAAACTCGGGGTTAGATGAGCCAGCGGGTGACCCCCTCGGGGTCAGTACTCTCCTTGACCTCTGCCCCCCCCCCCGCCCTCCCACAGGAGGACCTAGGTGAGCCTGTGGTGCCAGGCGACACCCACCCAGGCCACGTGGGCACGGCCATCCTCCTCTCCTCCTTCTTCATGGAGAGTGGCACGGACACCGGGGTGGCCACTCTGCCCATCATGGGACGCAACTCCAGACAGACCATCGGCAAAGTCCGAGGTGAGACCCGTGCGTCAAGTAAGCGTGCTGCCCTGGAGAGGGATCAGACAGCAGCCTGCACTGCTGGACTGGAATTTGAACCCACAGGGAAAATGGAGCAGCCTAATCCGCATGCAAAATCCCCCGCCATATCTTTTGCTTATGTGAACATTAGACCTCGCCCAGCACGTGTATTTGAGTCATCGTGTGTGTGTGTGTGTGTGTGTGTGTGTGTTTTAGTGGACTACCTGGTGATCCGACCTATCCAGGGATGGCAGTGTGACATGAGCTCCTCTTTCGCCAAGTACTGGAAGAAGAGAGTCGCTCTGGATGTGGGTCACAGAGGGGCTGGCAGCTCACACGTACCCAAGTGAGTTAGTCACACACACACATTTTTTAAAGGCATTCAAGACACGACAACCATGTCTTGAGTAACCAGGTGACACAGATATACATCAAGAAGTCAAGTATGCACCAGAGCTGGGTTGTAAACAGCCATATATTTCAGGAGATATATTTCAACGTGTCCATCATTCTTTATAAACATTGATTTCTGATTTTCAGACACCACAAAGTCAGGGAGAATACCGTCGCCTCCTTCAGAAGCGCTGCCACTCATGTAAGTAACACACCTGGCAGGAGAATCGCAATCAGTGAAAAGAGCTTTTCAACTGACCGTTTTTGGTCACAGATTTCACTTCACAATATCCGGCCTCTGTAGCACGACTCCACACTATATGTTAAGTTTTGACGGCGTGTTTGTTGTGGCTGTAGGGGGCTGCGTACGTGGAGTTTGACGTCCATCTCTCCAAGGACTACACCCCCATCGTGTATCACGATTTAACCTGCTGTATAACCACCAAGAAGGTAAACAATAACAAACAAACAATAAACTGAAGACGGTGCTGTCGCCGTGGTTGATGTTACTCAGTCGTCCACCTGTGTGTTTATATAAAACGAAATCAAGTTGGTTTAATGAGCTCAAGTTTACTAAAAACTCTGTCGTCGTGACGTTTCCCTTTTTCCTCTCTTGACAGAAAAATGACAAGCATTCTGTGGAGTTGGTCGAGGTGCCGGTCAAAGACCTGACATTCGACCAGCTGCAACTGCTCAAGGTACATTCCATTAGTTAAAACGAACCTGGATGGAATATTAAATAATACATGTATATCCATCTGTTCTGTATGTTATTAGTGATCGCTCAGGATGGACTGACAGGTGTTTGCGTCTGTTTCACAGGTGGCCCACACCGCTGCCATGAAAGTCAACGACCACAAAGGTATAGTTCAGCTCCCGTCAACGTGTTTCAGTCTGATATTCATGTGCCCTAGCTCGACAGTTTAGCAAATTCACATAAAGCAAATCACATACTTACTGCAGTGGGTACCTCCATCGCTACCACTTGTCTTGTACAAGTTAAGGATGAATATGGCTCGGATCCTAATCTGTATTTTAAAGGGGAGTTCCCCTGCTTGCATCATTCTAAAGTTATGTGCCGGACGAGCAAGGCTGTCTGTTTATTGTGATGATGATGATGATGTTATGCACCACGACCAAAAGCAAACTCCCACAGTAGTATGTTGGAAAAACTACATGGCAATAAAACAAATTCCGATTCTGATATTGTGTGAGCGAGTTAAACTGCATGGTTGAAATTCCCTCTTCGTCCCTCAGATCTGATGGATGATGATGATGAAGTTGACGAGTATCAGCCTTTCCCATCGCTCACACAGGTAACCCGGTGTGGCCATCGGGACCGAACCGTCCCTAACTACGGGTTTCTGGGTTTTCTGAACCGCCAGGCGTCCTTGTAATTATATACCCTCCACCCCCCTCCCCATCCTTTTCCAGATCTTCCAAGCTGTTCCTGAACACGTCGGATTCAACATCGAGCTGAAGTGGATCTCCCAGCTGAAGGTCAGTCATACTACTGATTGCGGTCAGTTATACTACAGATTGCGGTCAGTTATACTACTGATTGAGGTCAGTCATACTACAGGTTGCGGCCTGTAAAGAAAAGCCTCGGTCACAGTCACTGGACTCCTACAGGCGGTTCCTAAGCATCGCTGCGTACGGTGCTGTGTGTTGACAGGATGGCTCATGGGAAGGGAACCTGTCGTCATACTTCAACATGAACCGCTTCCTGGACATCATCTTGTCCTGCGTGCTGCAGTTGGCCGGCAAGAGACGCATCGTGTTCTCCTGCTTCGACCCGGACGTCTGCATCATGTAAGGACCGCACACACCACACACACACACACACACACACACACACACACACACACACACAAACCTCGCTGTTAGATCTTGGTATGAAAAGCAGAACCTTGGTTTGAGGAGTCCTGGGCGCTGCCGTGCGGAAAGTTCTTCCTCTTTCCGGATTCATCAGAAAGCTGACGAGTATATTCTATTCCCCCTCGTCCGACCTCTCCCCCAGGGTGCGTCAGAAGCAGAACAAGTACCCCATCCTGTTCCTCACCCAGGGTGTCTCCGACGTCTACCCTGACCTGATGGACGTCCGCTGCCAGAGCACCCAGATTGCCATGAGCTTCGCCCAGAGTGAGAACATTCTGGTGAGTGCTGCTCCAGCCGCCGCCGGTGGTGATGGATGACCGGAGTCACGCCGGACCGTCACACGCACCCGAACACTCCGACGTTTTTAATTTGCAAGGGAGTTCGAAAAAACGCATAGCTCATCAATCTTTCTGGTTGAATCGATGGTACATGCAGTTTGGATTGAATTACTAGTCAAAGTGCCCCAGGCTTGTCTGGGAGTTGAGGGACCTTTTTGACAGTACCCTACCCCCCACCCCTCACCCCTCACCCCTCCCCCTCCCAGGGTATCAGTGCCCACGCTGAGGAGCTGCTGAAGAACCTGAACCATATCCGGGAGGCCCAGTCTAAAGGGCTGGTCATGTTCTGCTGGGGGGATGACAACAACGACCATGACAACAGGACCACGTTCAGGGAGCAGGGCATCGACGGACTCATCTACGACAGGTACACACACACACACAACACAGCTACACACACAACACCTGTGTGTTCCTGAGTACTGTGTATGTATGTATGTATGTATATATATTTGAGTATGTATGGTATATATTTGAGTATGTATGTGTATATATATATATATATGTATATACTGTATGTATCTATATATGTTTGAATATTATTATACTCAAATTAGTATTATTATACATATGTCTATACAGACTATGTATGTATGTATCCAATATCTAGGCATACTCTATATATTGATATTTTTTTCGCTTCTTGTAATTTCTCTTATAATGTTTTGCCTTGTAATTTAATGTGACATATTACTGTATGTATATTATCTATCTATCTATCTATATCTATCTATCTATTCCTGTGTACCTTTCCCACTGCTACTGTACCTTTTCCGCTGCGGAAACCTCAAATTTCCCCCACAGGGATTAGTAAATTATATCTTATCTTATCTGAACACAGAGCCGAACCGTGTCTCCAGAGCAGTTAGGTCATCACCAGTATTCATTTCATCGAAGCAAACTATTATTTAAACTATTATTCACAAGATGATAACTAAATAAAAACAAATTTATGATGACAAAAACTATGACGAAATCTATTGACATTTTCGTTAACAAATAAAAACCAGACTAAAATGTTAGGGAGGGACAATTTGGGAAGAGATCCAATCAGAATGCTGAGATTTCCATGAAAGTCTTGGCTCACGCTGAAAAAACTCAAACACAGGCAAGTAGAGCGCATAGAAATGTAATTCAGTAGCTTTTTCCATCAGTTTAAAGGACAGGTTTTGGCTATATCTGGAGAGTGCACCGTTTGCAGAACTTTGATATCGGCCGTTGTATATGATCATAAATAACCTTATAATATGGCTTATAATGCTTAAATCCAAACCTGTCATTTAAATTGCTCCAGGTGTATATATGAGTTTGGAAATTCTAGAGAAATTGTTAAATAATGTATTACACTTTAATAAACCCATTCGATTTTAGTCAACTAAATCTACTGTAGAGGCCAATGCGTGAGAATTTGGTTGTTTTTGTTCACTGTGGAATAAATGTAGAAGTAGGTTTGTGTCACATGTCAAACATACATTGTTTACAACCAACAGACCCATGTATAGCCTGCTCTTTATCTCCACTATATGATCAACAGGTTATATAGGCCAGGTCTCCAGACTGCCGCCCCAGGCAGCAGAAACTGGTTCTCCTTCAGGGAAACCAGCATCCCAACAACATTATCTGTTCAGCTGGAACTGAATACAAAATGTCTTTTTAACCAGTTGGGAGCATCTAGGACAATGGGTTACATAATCTGAAATGAGCAACTGACAGTTTCATCCCTGGGCACAAGCCACAGTAGATAATTACAGCAACTTGATTAATCATAATTTCATTTGGGACCGACGGTGAACTGGGTAGAGAGGCGCTTGTAATAAAACGAAAGTGGAGATAGCTGACTGCGTCAAAAATACATTTCCTCAAAAGAACAGATGTGTCTGATCTCAGCAGGAGCTTAACTGTCTATTCTGCTGTCTCAGCGCACAGTATTTCAACACAAGTGTCTCTGGGGGCTTGCACCTGATCTGTAGCACACATGCTTTTACCCTCCCCCACTGAATACTCTCAGCCACACATGTGGGATCTGGAGTCACTTCACACTGCCAGAAAGCTAAAGCGAAAACATCAACACGCTGGTTGTACTTTAGTGCCTCTAGGTGCAGCAGTGCTGTATCCTCATCAGTACAAACAGGCAGCTTTTCGAAGAGTCCAGGCTGTCGTCCTGATAACTGTGCCTCTTCTTTTCAGAATATGTGAATGCTCAAGTTCAGCTCCAGATGTCCGTAATGTCTCTCTGGTTTCCTGGTTGTGTTGTTTTGAACCCACCACCCCCAAGGATCCTGCCAGCAGCCTGTGTTTTTCACCGATTGCACAGCCGGAACAGACTAGCGTTCCAGGACAATGATGCAAGACGGTTGACTTTTCATTTTGCCGTGGCCCAATCCCTTGAGAACATACAATTCTACTTTCTGTTCTCTTCAACGGGAAAGGTAGTGATGTAACAAGTTGGATAAGCAATGATTGATTGGTCAACTGCCCTGGCTATCATTTCCAGCATTTTTTGAGACTCCCTAGTTGATAAAGGCCCACTCCTGTTCATGCCTGTATGTTGGTATTTTATGCTTCACAAATCTTAAGCTACATTTATTTTCAGACTTTAAGGCCTTTATTAATGCACGTGCAAAGCAGTAGTATCAACAAAGTGGAGAGAGTGAACTGGAATGGTAGCATGAGACGGGTTTTGGCTGTGACAACGTGCTTTTGAACTGCAAGCTCTTCTTTGTGTGTCGACAGAGGGTTCGCCTGTCATGCCTGTTGGAAACAGTAACACATCAGTATCACATTCAGCACATGCAACACTGTAGGCAGGTTTAGAACCGGAAGCCACTTTTGACTAAACTTGAGTTCTGGGTTTCCAAGCTTTTTGCTAGCTCTCATAAGTTCCCCTACCGTGAACATGACAATAGTAATACCTGTTAATTAACACTGCCTGTTACTGTAGGTTTGTGGGTGTTATGCAAAATTTTTTGCCTTGTGCATCTTTATAGTACTAGAGGGGCTTAGGCTGAATCATAGATGCATGAAGAGAGAGATGGTTGTTGTGCCGAATAGTGCATCTTATCACTGAGCAGATCTTATCCTTCATATTTAATACAGGCCTACAGCACATCCCGTAAAGAGGGAGTGTTTTCCTCCCCTTAGAGCCTGGGTGTGTTGTTTGACATCAATAGATTGGATCAACTATTGTTGTATTATTAAGATTATCTATTCACTATTTGAGCGATTTGGATCCTATTAGGTTAATCTTGTAATTTTCTGTTCTTAACTGATTCTTACCTGTAAATCTTTCGTGCTTAGTTTGCCGATTGGTATTTTTGTGCATGGTTGCAAGGGCAGAGTTCACACGCTCTACAACATTGATTGGCGTGATGTAGTGAAGGAGGCGTGTTCAGAGGAGCCTGTTTGAGCTTGTTTGACCTGTTTGATTCTGTGCTTCCAGAATCTGTGAGGACAAAGGGGAGGAGGCCAACATCTTCAAAGTAGAGGAGCAGCACACCTTGCAGGAGATGATCTCTGAGGAGACCCTGAAGAGCTGCCTCTGCTCCAGCTACCCCATCTCCTGCTCCTCTGCCCCCTGCGCCTCCTCCAAGGTCCACATCGGCAGTGGGGAGTCCGACTCTGGCCTCAGCTCCTCCTGAACCACCACCACCCTCTCAGCTCCTCCTGAACCACCACCACCTCCCCCTACAGCTCCTCCTGAACCACCCCCCTCCTCCCCCTACAGCTCCTCCTGAACCACCACCACCTCCCCCTACAGCTCCTCCTGAACCAGCACCTTCTCCTTGGCTGCTCCTGAACCACCCCCCTCCTCCCCCTACAGCTCCTTCTGAACCAGCACCTCCTCCCCCTACAGCTCCTCCTGAACCACCACCACCTCCCCCTACAGCTCCTCCTGAACCACCCCCCTCCTCCCCCTACAGCTCCTCCTGAACCACCCCCCTCCTCCCCCTACAGCTCCTCCTGAACCACCACCACCTCCCCCTACAGCTCCTCCTGAACCACCACCACCTCCCCCTACAGCTCCTCCTGAACCACCCCCCTCCTCCCCCTACAGCTCCTCCTGAACCACCACCACCTCCCCCTACAGCTCCTCCTGAACCACCCCCCTCCTCCCCCTACAGCTCCTCCTGAACCACCACCACCTCCCCCTACAGCTCCTCCTGAACCAGCACCTTCTCCTTGGCTGCTCCTGAACCACCCCCCTCCTCCCCCTACAGCTCCTCCTGAACCAGCACCTCCTCCCCCTACAGCTCCTCCTGAACCACCCCCCTCCTCCCCCTACAGCTCCTCCTGAACCACCACCTCCCTCTCAGCTCCTCCTAAACCACCTCCCCCTACAGTTCCTCCTGAACCACCCCCTTCCTCCCCCTACAGTTCCTCCTGAACCACCCCCTTCCTCCCCCTACAGTTCCTCCTGAACCACCCCCTTCCTCCCCCTACAGCTCCTCCTGAACCACCCCCCTCCTCCCCCTACAGTTCCTCCTGAACCAGCACCTCCTCCCCTTACAGCTCCTCCTGAACCAGCACCTCCTCCCCCTACAGCTCCTCCTGAACCAGCACCTCCTCCTTGGCTGCACCTGAACCACCCCCCTCCCCCAGTCATAGCACGGCCTGGCTGGGAAGGACTGAGCTAAGTAATATCGTCCAAACTGATGAGCAAACTTGAACTTCTTATTGTTTTAGTTTTAAATGAAACATTTCAGTGAGACGGTGAATTAGTCCAGGTGGTTCTCTGTGTGCGCACGGTGAGGCTGATGTCTGCTGACCCCTCATGACCCTCCACCGCTCTCCAATAACACACCTGTGTAACTCCCAGCGGGCGTGTCTTCTCTCGTCGTTTGATTTGACAGGAAAGAGCAGGGTGTTTTGCCAAAATAGACTCGGGTGTGATGACGAGGATCTAGTCGTAACAATAAAATAAAATTTAAAAAATGAAGGAACACAGGTTTCCATTATAGTAAAGAATTTTATTTTCAGGTATTTATCTTTTGTTAAGCCAATATGCTGTCTGTTTAAATGAAAGTGCTCAAATGTACTGTATATTTGCATTTCCAGATATGCATCTCATAACATCATAGATGTTGTTAGTTTAACGCCAGTGCTGTTGATATAAAACAAAGCTTTCATTACAGCAGTTATTTTCATTGTTCACACATTATACCTACTGTATTAGAATGAGGAATGTAAACGCAAACATTCAATATAATAGCCAATATTCTCTTCCATGCTGTGGAAATAATGATTTTGCCGGAGGATTTATCCTGATTTGTAGTAGGACTGACTGCCTTGCGCAATGCCATTATTAATTTAAGTTCACCTCCGTGTGACCGGATTGTATAACAGTTACAACGTGCCTATATCAAACTAGAAACTGACATGTGTATATAATTAATGACTTGAATAACTTGCTTCAAAAGGATTGTTATTAGTCTTGTCTGAATGTGACCGAGCTGCTCACCATTATGAATATCATGTCTTTTAGCCGCTGGAAAATACATTTAATTCCTAGCCATCAACTAATCAATTAATTTGCTTTGAATTATGCTTCTGTACAGCTGCCTGTGTTTGTTCTGTAAGTCAGACAGCCTGAATAACAAACTCCCTTTGCTTTTCCACTCTCGTCTGCACTGCGGCAGGTTTGAATCTCCATACCTCACGCTGATCACTCGACGCAATAGAAAACCAGATTTCTCTCTGGCCTGGGACATGTTACAGCTCCTCTTTCTCTTATATTTTGTCTTTTATCCTTTATTTTGGTGGGGGGGGTTTAAACACGAAATATAGTATGTTTGATGATTGATGAAAATATGATAGGATAATATTACATTGGAAGGCAACAGAGCAAGGGCAGCTCATTGTAGATGTAGGTGTATACTGTAGTGTATGTCTGTACCAAGAATTATATGATTCAGGTAAAACATTCTGTACATTAGTCCTGCTGTATGGACGACTGTTGGAATCATGCATGTCTTAAAAACATTTGAACTGAATCAACACAATGGATAAATAAAGCGATAACTAACTTTACTCTGTGCAAAAGAATGCTTGTGCAAACTACTTGAAAATATTTTCTCTTCTCATTACAATGCACTGCTCAATGTCCATCTGCACCATGATGACATCATAAGCCATCATAGTTTTGTGTAACTTAATACAGTGTAGTCAGTCAAGATTTGGGTGTTAAAGCAGCAAGAATGTACAGAATAGATCAGAGTAAAGAATATACATCACAGTAAAGAATAGTACAAAAAATATATACATACAGTATGTATAAAATCTATAATATATACATAGAAACCTTCTGTATAAATATGTATAACTAGTTCTGATACCCTTTGGAGCACTATGGACACTGACTAAAGACATCTGATATCACTCCAGCTTAGTCCATCCAATGAATTTACCTGCTTGTTCCGATACCCGTTGGAGCAATCAGTAATTGTCAATTTCCATTATATGCCCATCTCCTCACCATAACATAGCAGCCCTGTTGTGTTGTCACTGAAGACACCCCCTGGTCAGACCCCCCCCCCACGACCCATTATCTCCTCCACCACCCCCTGGACAGTGACCCCCCTGCAACTGGTCTGTTCTGACAGTCCAGTCTCTCATTTCCAATCCCCTGCCCTCTTGCCCAGAGACATGTTGACACCCTCCTTGTTATGTCAACCCCGTCCTAATGTCAAAGCAAGGTTGACGTTCTTGTAAGAGGAGAATGTCATGTAATGCTGGCTCAATGTTTCATAATAGCCCCTTCAGACACTGTGTAGTATGTTTTGGAGCTAGTTTTGTTTGCCCCCTGTAGCCTATTCAGGCCTTCTCTAAGTATTTACTGTTGGCTTTTGAGGAGATATCAAGGACATGTACAGATGGGCTATACTACAGTACTGTATGTGAAGGAGGTGTTAACTCTGCCTATCCTGGAGTAGTGTATGTAACGCTCAAGGCTAGATAAACCTGTACTTGTGTTGTGAGTGTGTTTATGTCTATGAAGCAGAACCCATCCATTTACAGAGTTGGCACAGTAATGGCTATTTGCTGTGCAAAGTCATATTGAAATGACCTTAATCGAGCTAACAGTACAGGAAAGGGCCACATAGCAGAAATTGCTTATGGCTTTTTTGTGTGTGGCTGTAAGCCAGCGCACCATAGATAGCATTTGTCTGGTTGTCACTCCCTCTCTCCCTCCCTCCGTCCGTTGTTGACCTTCAGTTCTATGTTGACATCATGCACTTTCCAGATCCACAGTAGTGTAGTGGATAAAGTGTCGGACTCCCATGCGGAAGGGGTTCAAGCCCTGGTGGGGAAGATTTTTTTTGGTCACTGGATGTTATAGAAGCTATGTAAAATGTGGTTACCTGGTGGTGCTGTCAGTCATTGAATTTATGTGCTGTAATTGAACATTTGAAATACTCCTGTTTTGAAATTATACCTACAGTATAGGTGTCTCAGTAATTACCCATTATATATATTAGGCTATACTTTGCATGTATTGACCAGGTAAATGTTTAGTAATTGGGGGACTATGAAAGGAAGGGTTACCCAAAAAATGTTCAGAGTAAGTTAATTTAGCAATAGAAGAGAAAAAGCAATTCATAAGCCTAGAGCCAATGGGTCTAGGATATAGACAATAAACTACCAGTGGAATGGTGGTGGAGCAACAGCGGGAGCATTTCGGATTACTAGCGGACCGCTGTCCCTGAAGCTAATAATCCGCCAGAGGTCCGCTTGCCATTCGATGTGCAAATGGCCAGGAACCCGCCAGCGGATTCGGCCGGATGTCCGCCAGCGGATTCAGCCGGAGGTCCGCCAGCTCGTCCATCGGGGACCCGCTGTAGGTCCGCTAACCTTGTGTTATATTCCGCCGGAGGTCAAGACCTATCTTAATTTATCGGACATTATTTCATGTCATTTCAATTCACAGCTATTTCAGTGGCATGAATAGCTTCCGTCCTACCAGTCCTGAACAGAAACAAGCCAGCCACGCACATAAGCCTGGCTGGACCTGTCCTGGTTATTTATCTGGTGTTTTATGACTTCTTGTCTTGTTTGAGTGTGTTTAATTGTTGAATGGTAGAACTATATTTGTTCTATTGTACAGAAAGAGAGAGACTCAAACGTGGGAACGCCCTCATCTTACATGCATTAGATCTATGCAAAACATGGGTCACAATTATTCTGCAATAAATGGCGACACCTCGTGGTCATTAGATGGTACAGCAAGTGAGGTCCAGTATGCATTGTATGCAGAGTGGACTGACACAGCCTGGGCCCTGGCAGCAGCTCCTGGCTGCTGGCACAGAGAGGAAGAAATCAGCCACAGCTGATGAAGATAGAATTCACACAGCCAACGGTTGCCACAAGTTGGCCAATTGTCTGACAATGCAATAGGCTGGGATCAGTGATGGTAGTCGACTGCTCAGTTCGGATCCTCACAAACAAGCCCACAAACTCAGTTACACACGCCACTCCTTCATTGGAAACCACACCCATCACACCTGACTGTCATGGCCAGAAAAGCAGGTGAAAATAATCAACCTGGTTATTGGTGTTCAAAGGTGAGACGTGCGTCATGGATTGATAATGATCTTTTTGAGGGCTGTGGCTATTGAGAGTACCAACATTTCTGTAGAAAAACGGTGTGTTCATTATGATACTTTATTATAGCTTGGGAAATGTGAGCTTTTTGTGTTTATCAGTACTGCTTTGGGGCGGCACGTAGCTCGGGAGATAGAGCGGCTGGCTGGCTGATCGCAAGGTCCCAAGTTCGATCCCAGTTCGCTTCCACTAGGTCACTGGTGGAAATTGTTCCCTGCATTTCACCCATCCATGCTATCCTCCTCTGGGGGTAGCCAGGAGCAGTGGGCAACCATCATTCATGTTGCCCGGGGATCAAGTCCAAGTGCTTACACACACACACACACACACACACACACACACACACACACACACACACACACACACATATGTACCTACATAGAAGAGTAAGTAGTTAAGTGACATAAAAGCAAGAGAGGGGGAGGGGTTGTCCAGGATAGACTTCCGTTTGTCCCTCATCCTTCTCCCACAACAGCCTCCAGACTGTCCAGTTGTTCCCCTGTGACATTGTACCATTGTATTGATAGTGAAAATGATCTACTTGGGCCTTGGATCATTCAAGGTCATGTCATAGTGGGAGTGCCACTGTTGGTTTACTAGATGGGGTCAGTGCCTTTACCTGTGTCTTGGCTGTGTCCAAGTATGGCTATATGGTGAAGTAGCTATTTCCAGATAATTATTTTTAGCAAACGATTAATTATTGTGTGGAGCATTACAGGTCATACATTCTCCTAATGGTTAAATAAATACAGTTAAGCATTTAATTTTAAATGGTACTACTCAAATCTTGTAGGTTAACAAACAAACCTCATTGAAATGTATGCAAAACATATTTAAAGAAGGCACTGACTCTATCTGGAAGACCTATACCAAAGAGGGCTATTTGAGTATTTTAGCCCATAGCCCCACCTGCTGCACATTCACATGAACATTCTATGCTCGGACAAGCCCGAACGAACACCCGCTAGATGTCGTGTCGTGGTCTTCCCAAGTCCTCTAGTGTAGTCTGTCGAAATAAGAATGTAGACTTCGTGTGTTGTAAACATGGACGTGGTTGTAAAGGAAATTATTTGGTCAACTCGCCTACTTCATCAGAGATCAGTGGCTTGTTGAACGCTTTAGTAGTTGTTGCACGTAAAATCAAATGTGCTTGTGTTACATATTACGTAACATGAGCGTTGTATTTCTGTTGGGAGTTGTAGTTTACACCGCTCACAATGGCAGTGTATTTGTTGACGGAGACACTTCAAGTCCCATGATGCTGTAAACCACTAACAATGGCAGGTCACGCCCACGCTAGATAAAACCAGACTGTAATCCGTCATTAGCTGCTGGGATCCTATGCGGAACTGTGATTTAACTGTTAGCCAGCTTTCGCAATATTAAATCAAGGAAATGGATAACACTGGAAAAGAGAAGGAAGCTATTCAGCTCATGGCTGATGCTGACAAAAAAGTGAAGACTTCTGGTTCCTTCTTGGGAGGGATGTTTGGCGGGTAAGAACACACTGCACCAAAAGAACGAGCCAGTGCGGCTAACGTTAGCTTGCTAGTAGCTAACAGTTTGCTTCGTGATTCATAGGCAACTATGTAGGTAATTTATGAACGTTAGTAAACGTAACGTAAATTAGATGTGCATGCTGCCGTGCCGGGAACCTCTGGATGTTTGAAAACAGTTTGCTAGATAGCCAGATTTCATTGAGGGATAAAATATAGCTAAGTTAACATAATGCCATCGATATTATGGTAATGAGACAAGACATGACAGCTAGCTAGATAGCCAGTTAGCTAACTCACACATGTAAACAACCAGGTCACGACTCTTGGACCTAGGCCCCGTTACTTGTTTGCTTTAATGCAAAGTATTATAGCAAAACTGAACAGCTGCAAGTTCTGTTCTCGTGTGTGTCATGGATACATATTCTAAATGAATGTATATTATAAACGTATTCATGTCACTAATGAATGCTGGTTTGTGCTGCAACCTTCTTTCCACCTCACTACTGAAATGCATGTTTCCAATGCAGGATAGAGATAATTGTTAACATTACATGAGCATCCTACACCTGTCGTTGCACTCTTGGTTAAGTCAGAGGCGTTTTACCGGTACTGCCAAAACAATTCCCGGGGGTGTCACTGTGGAATAGTACAGACCTGACATCTCTGCTCCTCGCCTGTCAAATAAACCACTTATTTAGGAGGGGCCTCGGGCAAACCCTGTCACGTATACTGCAGGACTACAGTGTTGGGAATACATACATTACGCAGGTTTCCAGCAATAAAGTGCATCAGAAGCTCTGTTGTCCAGTGTGGATTGATTATCCACGGGTGATTTCCTCCCCCTTCAGTGATTGACACTGTATTATTTAAAACACTTCTTGTCCCTGTAGCGAAATCAACCACTAGGCCACGAGAGAAATCTATCAGGCAATGTCAAACTAGACTTGAAGCCAATCATTGATGCCTAACCACCAGCAGGATGAGGTATAGCACACTCAGGTCTAGTGGTGAAGGCTGAGAGAAGGGTGCACTTCAAAACTCTACCTCTATCAGACTCTGTCCGTGGCTTTGCTGCATTCCAGTAATTATAGATGTATTCTGAATAGCTAAAGTAGCAGCAGTGGAAAGTGTCCTAAAATTGTGTGATTTGGCAGCGTCCTCTCAGAAATTGAGGACGCCGAGGGGGGATTTGCTCTTCCCTGTTTTGATCAAGTCAACTCGAGACATGATTGTGATTTGTTCAAGGTGTAGATGTGAGTGGAGGTGTTGCATCTGTGTGCTCATGCTTGTTCCTGGGCTAAATAAACGAGCCATGACTCGGTGGGGGCTTGGTGGTGTGTGACGTTACGTGACCTCCCTGTACAAGTCTAGAGGGTCTATGAACAATGATGTCATCCTGTGTAGCCAGCCTAACCATGATTGGCCTACGGGGATTTCCCAGAGGTCACCTCTGGTAATAGATTGTACAAATGGAAATCTATAGATGCCAGTAGCTAGCGCTGTAAGCAGGTCCCCATAAATCCCATTGTTTGGTTCTTTTAATAAGCAGGTCACAAGTCAGAACCTGGCAAAAGCAATTTGAAATGAACAAATAAACAAGTCATCTGCGTTATGTAGGCCCACAACGTCCAATGTTTTGTCTATTAGCAACTTCACCTCAGTGCCTTGCGTATCGCTCTGTGTGGTTCATTGAATACACTTAAATGCGTCTTTAATGTTTCAATGTTTGTACACATTTTTGCTCCTTGTCACTTCCAGTGGGCCCCATAAAGTGGAGGAGGCGTGCGAGATGTACGCCAGGGCAGCCAACATGTTCAAGATGGCCAAGAACTGGAGCGGTACGCGGTCTCGTTTTTTTTCACACTACTAAAAATAGAGGCCCTGTAATTCGCATCACACTTGAAAGGCTGGCAGTGTTCTCTGCCCTGTCATTGTGGGCTCTCGTTGTGGTCTGTAATTATTATTATTATTATTTTTTAGCAGTGTGACTCGTCGAGCAGATTCTGACTGTAATTGCAAAGCACAGCATTATTCTTGGAAAAAAGAAAGTGCGATATTAATTTGTATATGTGGAGGTTAGCTATGTGTGGAGGGGAGCAGTGGACAGTGTGGCATGGTTATCTCTTTCCTTATGTGTGTGTGTGTCTGTGTGTGTGTGTGTCTGTGTCTCTCTCTCTAGCTGCTGGTAATGCGTTCTGCAAGGCGGCCCGTCTCCACATGCAGCTCCAGAACAAACACGACTCAGCCGTCAGCTTCATCGACGCAGGAAACGCCTTCAAGAAGGCCGACCCCAACGGTGAGACACACCTGTGTCAGGGCTTCCACGCATGCCCAGCTCAGGGTAGTGAGGCGGTATATGGGGAGCCAGATCCCTACGGGGTGGGGTGGGGGGGTGGGTGGGGACCAGATCAGTCTACCGTTATGAGTCATAACGAGATGGAGTTCTAGTGATTTCCTGGAGAGCTCAGATTCCCTCTCTGTTTTCCCATTCTGAGATCAGGGTGATCTCTCTCTCTCTGGTGGTGATGTTGAAATCAGGACACATTCTGTTGGATGTCTGTGCTGTGATGCCACCCTTGGGGCCTACCAAGCCTATAGCCTGTTTCATCAGTCAGGCCAGTAGGGCGGAGGAGAGGGCGTGTTTTGGAATGGGACTGAGTTGAACTAAAGGAAGTCAGTTTGCTCTGCTCCTGTGATTTCTCTGGGGTTACTTACAGTGGCCAGTGTAGCTAGTGGACTTTGGGGTGGTAGTTATTCTCTGGGTTAGTCTGCCATGCTGTCTTGAGTGTGGATTTAATATCTCTAATACATGCTGCTGCCACTAGTGGTGAAATAAATTAGATTCGAGATTACATAAACTTGATACAACCTACATAGGTTAATGGATTATATTACTTGAAATGAATGAATTTGTTCTGAAAGTTAACAAGTGTTCCAAGAGGCAATCTAGTCATGTTTCCTTTTCCAGAGATCCCTTGTGTGTCTTATGTACTGTTAACATGTCAGTCAGTCTAACTCTCCCTCCTCTTCCTTCAATGCTGCTAATAGAGGCAATCAAGTGTTTAAACGCAGCCATCGATATATACACAGACATGGTAAGACGCCCAGAAACATGAAGCTCCCATCTGTGCTGTGTCCTCCGAAAGTCCCCTCTGCCATCAGCAGAACACAATACTCGATTATTGTGTTTGTCGTTTGTCATCACAAGTGTTCATGCATAGCTGTTTTTTTGTTTTGTTTTGTCACTGTTGGGAGCCAGGTTTAATACTGCAGCACTTCCTGGTTCCTCTCGCCCCCATTTTGTTTTTCCCCTCCTCCCTGTGCTTGAGGATGGTGGGTCGGAGCAGCTCTATTGACTCCAGGCTCCTCTGCGTAGATCCTGTTAGTAACGATTCCTCCCGTCTTCTCCTCCAGGGGAGGTTCACCATCGCAGCCAAACACCACATCACCATCGCAGAGATCTACGAGTCCGAACTGGTGGATATCGAAAAGGTGTGTGCGTGTGTGTGCGTGTGTGTGCGTGTGTGTGCGTGTGTGTGTGCGTGTGTGTGTGCGTGTGTGTGCGTGTGTGTGTGCGTGTGTGTGTGCGTGTGTGTGTGCGCGTGTGTGTGCGCGTGTGTGTGCGCGTGTGTGTGCGCGTGTGTGTGCGCGTGTGTGTGCGCGTGTGTGTGTGCGTGTGTGTGCGCGTGTGTGTGCGTGTGTGTGTGCGTGTGTGTGTGCGTGTGTGTGCGTGTGTGTGCGTGCGCGCGAGAGAGAGAGTTTCTTAAGAGAGTGTTTGCTTAGATGGGTTATAGTTTTATTTAAAGGTTATTCCCAGTCCTTACATCTTTTTTTCTGGGGGGTTTCTCAGGCGATCGCTCACTATGAGCAGGCAGCAGACTACTACAAAGGAGAGGAGTCTAACAGGTAGGCATCTACACCAGACCTGTCACCCAGTCACACTATGTAGGGGGGGGGGCACACTTTTAAAATGACCAGCTCAACAAGATCTACCCCCAACCCCTGGAACCCCCGCCCTTCCGGCACTTGTCACTTTATATTAGCTAAGTTTTAATTAACGTCTCATTAAAGTCATATCTTATCTTTAAAATAATCCCATTGCTGAAAACACATTTACAAAAATGGAATGACATTAAGGCTACTGTTTCAAAAGAAAGAATACAGTTATTAATCAGGCTACCAATTACTTCACACTGGAAGTCCAAGGAATGTTAACTAAATTCTGTTTGTGCCTTGGGCAATCTTAACAGGTAACACTTATCTTAGTTAGCAGAGTGTCTTAGCCTACTTAAATGACTCAGTCACACAGCACAATACACTCAGGACAATATTACTCTGATGACGTGCACTGAATGGAGTCAGCCAGGATTGCATAATCCAGACTTTTCACGTAGCCTATCGAGTTTTTGATTGATTTAGCTAGGCTATCATCAGCCCTCTAGTTTATTGCGGGACAAAATCGATTTTATAAAAGCTGAATTGGTTAGTTTTCAAGAGTTTATGGATTTAGAACCCCTGTTTGAAAGTGAAAGTAAATTAGTTTGTTAGCCCATAGCCCACACAAACCAAATACTTAGCTAGCCAGCCAAACTGCAGTACAAAACTCTCACACTTGTCATCTACAAAGTAGCAGGAGGCAAATAATGCTCATTTGGACAAGGGGGGTGACATGACCGTCTACTATGCGATTTGCCTCTGCACACCAACTTCAACATGTGTCAAGTCAGCTTTTTTTTCTTTTCTTCAATGGCTCGAGATCTACCAGCATTGCCTGTGTGATCTACTGGTCGATTGCGCTCAACGTATTGGGCACCCCTGATGTATACCGTAGATTAGAAACTCGGCTATACATTCCTGTCTGGTACACACTCTTGCTCTTCCACAGCTCGGCCAACAAGTGTCTACTGAAGGTGGGTTCCTACAGCGCTCAGCTGGAGCAGTACCAGAAGGCCATCGAGATCTACGAGCAGGTGTGCGCACGTTTCTCAAGTGATTTCCCCTCCCCTGATATACCCATGGTCAGACTTCAACTAAAAATGATGTTTTTTTTGTGTGGTTGCCAGGTCGGTGCCAACACCATGGATAACCCCCTTCTGAAATACAGCGCCAAAGAATACTTCTTCAAAGCCTCCCTATGCCACTTTATCGTGGATGAGCTGAACGCCAAGGTCAGTTCTCCCGTCTGTTAGACGAGGAGGTCCGTGCCCGGTGTTTGCGATTATAGTCACGCGCTGGTCTGAAACTCATATCCTGTGAGGTTTTGAGCGTTGTCGCTCGAAACATCACAACATTATTTTTTTGTCCATAAAATGGTCTGAATGGGAGCTACAGTGTGCGGACTCTTACTTTCTTTTGTACATATGCTTTTTTTAGTCCAGCACCTGCCTCATAAGTTGTTTTGGGATGTGCGCGACCCACTTCTGATTGCTGACACTCATATCCATCATGTCTGCAGCTAGCAGTGGAGAAGTACGAGGAGATGTTCCCCGCCTTCTCAGACTCCAGAGAATGCAAGCTGTTGAAGGTACATGGCTGAGCAACTCCCATCGGGTGGGGGTGTCTTATCCCAGCCTTTTGTCTGGTGCCGACGCAAATGACTAACCCATATTTTCCCCGTTCACAGAAACTGTTGGAGGCTCACGAGGAACAGAACTGCGAGGCTTTCACCGAAGCAGTAAGTCTCTCTCTCCATCTCTCTGTTCACAAAGAGACTTCATGTCTTCGCTAATAGCTGGCGTTGGCGTCGCTGCCTACAGGCCGCGTCTAATATCCGATCCTCATCTCTAATCAGATGGGGTTGGATCTGTGATCACAGATAGTGTGTGAGCTTAAAAGAGCATCATTAGCTTCGA
Organism: Borostomias antarcticus; assembly: GCF_949987555.1. Lineage (NCBI taxonomy): Eukaryota > Metazoa > Chordata > Actinopteri > Stomiiformes > Stomiidae > Borostomias > Borostomias antarcticus. The sequence goes on along the minus strand of NC_140239.1, from coordinate 26,742,079 downwards.
CCGGGGCCCAGTAATGTTAGATCATCAGGAGAGATGCTGGTGATAAGGCATGCTGTTAAGACTTATCATCTTATGCCTCTCTCCTCTCTCCTTCTCTCCTCTCCGTCCATCTCTCTCGTCAGGTAAAGGAGTTTGACTCCATCTCTCGTCTGGACCAGTGGCACACTACCATGCTGCTGCGCATCAAGAAGACCATCCAGGGCGACGAGGGGGACCTGAAGTGAGTTCACCCCCGGCGGGGGACATGCCGGGCCAAGGGGACCCCATCACGCCATGCCACACCTCTCCTCACCCCCCTCAAATATCTCCTACTGATTTTGTGCAATGACTCACTCCAGGTTCTCCATAAAGTATGCCCAGGTACACTACTGCATTGTCTAGAAGGAACGTACTTGGTTTCATTCATATTCATGTGTAGTTCTCTGTATGTGCTCCGGTATTAACATCTCCCAACAGCCTGGTCAGGACGAAGCTCCTTTGACACGTCTGTTTGGCGGACATCTGCCTGCACTTCCTCTTTACGAAGGTCTACCAGTGACTTAGGAGATCTTAGACCCTGTCTAGACTTGGTTTTAGAATGTGTTTTGAACGATCAGATTCAAAGTGGACAGGGCCTAAATACCTGTACAAGGCCACCAAAACGTTTTGTGAAACGTTGCCTCAAACCACTTGCCGAGGTGGTCTGGGACGCATTTGACCACATATCTTTAGTAGTCTAAACGCTGATGCGTCTCCGACAACGACGTAACAGGAAAAAAACGTTATCCTGTGCTCTTTATCAAGTTGCAAATGACTTGTCCTATCAATCGAAACAGTTGGAACAGTTCAAACATCTTCGGTTGCTTTCATGCACTTTTTTCAATCTGCTCAAAGTCTAACCGACTTGATTATTGATTTGTTTACATGGAACAACTGTGCGACACGCATGAGGCGGAAGTGAATGAGTCACTATGGTTACTACATATGAACACAATTCGTCAGCTGGACACATTTGGAGACGCGTGATAGACATAGGTGTAAACGATGTGTCTCACTGTCCACTTGTGATCTGATCGTCCAAAACGCATTTTAAAACCGAGTCTAAACAGGGTCTTGGAGGTGAAAGGTCCGGATTAACTCTACAATGTCATTATCAAGATATTGGCACTGAGGCCAAGTGCTGTATGATTTCTGATGAATTTTTATTTTACAGTCCAAAACACATTTTAAAACCAAGTCTAAACAGGGTCTTAGAGGTGAAAGGTCCAGATTAGTTCTACAATGTAATTATCAAGATGTTAGTACTGAGGGCAAGCTGCATGATTTCTGATTTATTTTTATTTTACAGTAATTATCCTTGTTACATGTTTTCATCAAGAGTATTTGAGTATATATTTTATTATTACCTTTATTATTTGTGATTTTTTGTTTGTTTTGTGTATATTTATAAAGGTTATTAGGTTAACATTTCCTTCCATCATAGCATGTGTGGCTTCCAACCGGAACATGATGTATTATCAGGTGAATGTAAAGGTTTTCTAGTGGATAGAAAGGAAAACATCTTAATAGTTGTAACGCCTGTTAGCCCAGCCTGAGGTTCTGCTTGTTCCCGTCTGAGGGGAAGTGACGAATGTGGCCAGTATTATTCCTAATCAAGGGCAAATTGTTAACACATCAAATGTATTAGACTGTTAATATGTCCTACTTGGCCAGAATTTGTATAGTGCAATATGACTTCCAGTTTCAATTGTTTTTTTGTATACATGATTTATCATTCCGTTTCATTTATGAATGGGTGGGGGCAAACCAACCACTCAATCTACATGGTCGGTGTCTTTGCCAGTACGAGATGAGTTTGGGTCTGCCTAAAAATGTATTTTCTCCTCTGAGAACAGCTTCAAAATGCCAGTTCAGCCTGTTTGTTCTGTGTAGCCCGCCGTGTCATACTGTGTTGTGATTTTATAACCATTAGTGAAGGTTCACCCATAGTGCACCTTCCATTTGCAGAGCATGTCAGTGTCTTTAGTGTCGTGTTATTGATTAGTAGTGTTTACTGACTGCATCAAAGTTTCAACCTGTATATCAATCAAGTTTCTCAGACAATATATATCAAGCTTTTCGCAGACAATAGTGTAGTCTTTTTATTTGCTCTGTGTCTGTGGAATGTACAGTAATAAAGACATATCACCTGGTATCTTCTGGAGCATTCTATCAAGTCTCAGGATGTGTGTGGTATTAATTTGTTGAACCTTTACTTGATGTATGTTCCATGACGTAGCCAGAGTTTCAAGTAATTTCAATAATGATGGATGTCTAGACATCAGCTGCGCTTCAACACTACATCAAGCATTTGCGCCATAATTTGCAATGTTCACTGTAGCCCCCACCCCCCACACACACAAATTAATGCATGCCACACATTTGAATGGTGAATTACTGTAGTTGTACCATTAAAGGGAATGCAGAGTTTTCTGACTGCCATGAAAAAAGCTTCCTCTAAACAAGGCTTACAATCGACAGGTTGTGCATGGACAAAATGCTCCATGAAAAAGCAAAACACTCTTGAGAATAATACATTAGAAAAAGATAGTGAGGAGAGGGCGGGCCAGAGGCTGGAGAGGGTTGTCCAGGAGGTGCAGAAGGGCCAATCAGAGGGAACTGGAGGAGGAGCTACAGCTTTGCACTGCCAGCAGCCCAAATATGGATTCTAAACTATAGTATCCTGCAGAGGGAGCTTGAGTCTGCGCAGCTCAGAAAAGGAACTGCAGGGCCTGCAGCAGGAAGTGGACGACGACACCACAGAGGTCATCCACCTGACCCCGCTGTACCACAAGACCAGGTGGGAGATCGACACCGAGCCCCACATCCTTGGAGGAGGGCGTTACGCAGCAGAGCTGGCCACGCCCATCTACATGGACACGTCAGTGCACCGCATAATCTGCGGAGTCAGCGACGACCCCTGGGCTTGGTTAGCACAGAGTGGTAGTCTGGAGAGAGAGAGGAGGAGGAGAGATGGAGAAAGGGAGGGAGAGAGGAGGGAGAGAGGAGAGGAGGGAGAAGAGATGAGGGAGAAGAGAGGGTGGATCTACTGTCCTGTAACTGTCTTGTCTGTCATATTTTCATTTTTGTATGAAATCCTAATGTTCTTCATGTAAAACTACCTGTGTAGTTTTCATAACAAAATAAAAACCTACCCCATCTGGATAGCAGACACACATTCTGTGTGTGTGATACTGTATGTGTCAATTCAAAGTGACCCCCCTCCCGAGTCCCTACAGTGTCGACTCAATGGAGACTTCCATGGTCTCCACAGTGCCAGTGTCCCCCTCAGCAGTGCTCTGGTGTCCATCACATGACTGCTCCACCTCTGTTTCCAAGTCTGCTAAGTGCACTGTAATGCAGTCTTCCCCTGAGATAGAAGTGGCCTCTTCCACAACCTCGTCCTCGGAGGCCGGCCCCGGAGCCAAGATGGTCTGCGAGACCGCGGCCTCCAGCACGGACTCGGTCGGGACGGCGCAGACCTGAGCCAGCATCTCCCCAGCGGACGAGGCGGAGATGGGGTGGGCGATGGAGACGGGGATGGAGAAGGGGATGGCGCCGGCGGAGCTCTCCAGAGAGAGAACGCTGTTCCCCGTGCTGTCCGTGGTGACGACGGGCTGGATCTGGGTCCCCGGCGGGATATCCGTCTGGATGACCGTGATACCGCCCAGGCCCGGGTGGCTGACCAGGGCGATGGTGCCCGTGCCGGCCCAGTCGGCGGACAGGCTGACGGGCACAGCCGGGATCATCATCGGCCCCTCCTGGACCCTGGTTCCGTCTCCGGCCACGCCCTGCTGCTGCTCCCCGAGCCTGGCCTTCTGGACCTTCACCTTAGGGGTGACTTTGGGCTTCTTATCCTCCACGTTTCCCTTTAGAACCACCAGGTAGTTCTTCCAGGGAGCGTCCATATCGTGAGTCTGTGGACGACAAGACCAACACATCTGACGTTAATCATGACATCTGACACAACACTGAGAATGAAGTGTTTAGTGTGGGGCTGGATTCATGTTAGTCCAGCAGCACACTTGATACCGTGGTCGCCCAGCAGGTAGGTACAGATGTTTATCATTTGATTTTTCGCACCCGGAGCGGCTGCGAAAAGTTACACGAGCGTCTCATGACCGTCTTTTTATTAAATATTTATCGTCGAGCGAGGAACCTCAAGAGGCCAGCAGAACATGGTTACATTTCGCCCAGTCGTTCACGCGGGTTTCTCAGTGCGGTGCACCAAGACTGAAGCCTAGTCTAATTGCTAGCATGTGTGAACCATACTGTATACATGGCAATAAGCAGATCTTGAGTCTTGAGTAGTGTGGGAATTGTAGTAAGCCCCAAACTGGACTACAACTATGTGTAGACTGCAGAAAATGTCTCCGCTCGTGAGTAAAAATTAAATCAAAGGGTAGGTAGATAAGACTTCCCCAACGTCAACAGGAGTGTGGAGCCGTGAACTGTCTGAGGACTCTCACCATGGTGTGCCTGCGAACGGTGGACTTGTCGGTGAAGGTGCGGTTGCAGAGGCCACACATGTAGGGCTTCTCCCCCGTGTGGATGCGCTGGTGCCTCTGCAGGGCGTTGAGCTGGGTGAAGTTCTTCTCGCAGAAGCCGCAGCTGTAGGGACGCTCGCCTGAAACGGGCACGGTGCCAAACACAGCCACGCCAAGTCAGACGTAAAAAAGCAAGCGTGCGCACACACATATCCATGCATCCAGATGTCAAGATGGTCACAAAGCCACAGCTACTTCAGTGCTATGCTAAGGCCCTGCCCACATGGACACTGGTGTTTTTGAAACCCAGGCGTTTTTTGTACGCGTTTTGGCCTTCCATCCACACGCAAACGGCATTCTAGGTCACTAAAACGGGACAGGGTGAACATTCAGTTCCACTTTCAGTGTTGTTGTGTGGACAAGAAAAACTGAGTTTTGGGCTTGTTTTTACATTTCTGTTACCTCCTGTTTACATAAAATGCCGTAATGAGAACCCTGTAGACTCAACCACATAACTGCCGTTCTCGGCTACCAAAATGCTACCCTAAAAATCAAAGTTGGAGTGGAGCAGAAGTCCGAAAGTGAATGTGACAGCGAGAAGCCTATTTGATGTGCGTGTTACAGCCTCGTTACCATGGCGCCATCGAACAGAATGAGCCAGAGACAGCCTAGGCAGCGTGTTTTAGTGTTTTCATGTGGACAGAGATTTTTTTTAAGAATGAAGGAGGAAAAACCCCGGTTTCAAAAACACCCATGTACATATGGACAAGGCCAGACAGCTGGGAGTGTGTAGTGATGATATCAATCACATGAAAACCAATGTGCTTTCAAGACCCTGTATTGTTCCGTATAGTGATAACTCTTCTGGTACTGTTATGAATCGCTGTGAGAATGTGTTTTACTGTGCGCTTACCTGTGTGTATTTTCATATGCTGGTGGAGGGAGTTTCTTTGAGCAAAGCCCCGACCGCAGAGTTCACACTTGTACGGCCTGGAGCCGGTGTGAATGTTGGCGTGATGCCTCAGATACTCCTTAGACGCGAAGCTCTTCCCACAGCTCTCACACATGAAGGGTTTTTCTCCTAGCACACAGAAACACAACCCATGTACTGTATTTGGTCAGCTAGGCCGTATTTGGTCAGCTATGTTTGTACCAGTAACATGTTGACTTCTAAAGGCTCTTTTGATATGAGCCTCTGAAGCAGAATCTGACCTGTGTGTGACCTCTTGTGGTAGCACAGCATGTGCTTCTGGTTGAACCTGGCATCACACTGGTCACAGGCAAATGGCTTCTCTCCAGTGTGGATCCTAACAAGGTCAAAATAACATCAGAGAAGACAACGTCAACCATACCAATAAAGCATTAAGCATTATGTTGAAGACCTGCTGTAGATGCAAATGGTCTACGCCAACGGCACTTCATTACATTGTTTTCTGATGTGTGTGTGTGTGTGTAGTGACTGTACCTGCGATGGGTCTTGAGGGCGGAGCTCTGGGAGAACTTGGACTGACAGTCGGGGCACTCGAAGGGCTTGTCACCCGTGTGCGTCCTCTCGTGCAGCGTGAGGGCCGTCCTGGAGCTCAGAGACTTGCTGCAGACGGGACAGACGTGACGCATGGCGCCAGCACCACCCTCATGAACCTGGCAGTAGAGCAGAGTAGAGTAGAACAGATGAGTAATGGGATAATTACAGGCCCTCCCGAGTACAAAACTATAAAATATGAGCCAAGTAAATACGAGTCATTTCTTCGTCACCTGCCGCTGGTGGCGGATAACGTCCTTCTTGCGTTTGAAGGTCTTGGCGCAGACGTCGCAGGTGAAGAGCCGTTCGTCGTTGTGCACGTGCCTCTCGTGGATCTTCAGGTTGCCGCGGTTAGCGAAGGTCTGCTGGCAGGTCTCACAGCGATAGATCACGTCCGCCTGAACACCATGACTAACACTGTCGGGGAGAATAACACCAGGTGTCAGTTAGGGCTGGGTTTAAAAAAATGATTCATCAATTCTGAATCGATTCTGAATCAAATGACTCTGAATTGATTCATGAATCCCAGAATCGATCTTTTATTAAATGAATGAATGAATAAATTAAGGAAAGAATAGTTCATTCATTCATTCAATGATTCATTCATTCATTCATGGAAATCAGTATTGATACCCAGCCCTAGTATTGATGTGTTGCGTAACTTGGCAGTCATGTAATTAAGGTTACAGCTAAAAATAACAGGTTTTAGTAACACTAACCGAATTTATATTGAATCGAATCGAATCAAGATAATCGATTCTGAACCTTGTGAATCGGAATCGAATCGATTCTTGAAATTCGAATCGATACCCAGCCCTAGTGTCAGTTGATGGTAGTCACCGTTAGATTCCGTCAACCGATCCATCAGAATCCAGCCACCCACCTGATGTGTTTGACGTAGCTCTTCTCGTAGAGGAACGTTCGCTGGCACTGGTCACACTTGTACTGGGTGTCGCCTCGCTTGGACGCCCTCCTTCTCCTCTTCCCCCCTGCCCCAGCCTCTTCCTGCTCGTCCATACTTAGATATAAGGGGTCATCAGCGTCATCCTCAGGCTCTTCCTCCTGGCTGTCGGCTTCGGGTAGTTCCTCCTCCTCCTCCTCCTCCTCCTGCTCCTGCTGCGCCTCCTCCTCCTCTCTCTCCGTCAGAGCCTCTTCATCCTGGGTGGAGCCAGGACCATCAGGGTCCATGTTCTCCACTGGACCTGTGGTCATCTCCTTTAGTCTCCGCTTCTTGGGAAGGCCAACGAAGACCTTGCGGCCAGCCAGCCTATTGCTTAGCCTTCTGTTATGAAGCTCAGGTTTGAGGTCCTTTTCTCCGTCGGTTACGACCTTGATGTTTACCCTTTTAGGCCTTACCTCCCCACTCTTGGGAGACAAAGGCCTCTTCATCCAAGCTTGTCTTCGCAGTTTCTTAACACTGGTTTTCTGTGACAACTTCACGCCATCTAAATCTACCTCTGTATCCTGAGACGATGCTTCCATTAAAAGCTCGCTTGTTGAGCTCCCTGCATTCAAAATCACACAGCAAGCCTCTGTAAGCATCTTGCAGTCCAGTAGTTTTGACATCTCATGAACGTCACCGATCTTGTTTTGTGGAATCTCCACTTTACCCGTGTACACATACTCTAAAAACGTGGCAAAATCAGTGGTATGTATATTGGCGAGGAATAATTTTTTGGGTGCATCTCGGGCGAGTAGAATACCACTGAAGTAGCCACTGGAAGCAGCTAGCACCACTTGGTGGACCTCAAACTCTTCCAGCTCTCCTTGAAAGTCCACCTGTACCGTGACGTCACACAGGTGTCCCTCCAGCCTCAGCCGGTGCATCGCCTCCAGCAGGTCCTCTGGGTGGCTGTCAGCCAGGAGCTGGACCATCTGGACGCTCATGATTCCCCAATACTGTCTGGAATACCCTACAATATGACAGGGGGATGACACGGTATGTAACAGGTTGGCAAATGTCCCATTTCCAATGTCATACAACTTCCGCACACTTCCAACGTCTGAATTGCAAGTCCCCTTACTAGTTACAGTGCAATTTAATTGAACATATCGTGATTGCGAATGATAATCATGCTGGCTACTGTTAACGTTAGGGGTGCAGCAAAACATGTTATGTTCCATGTTAGTAGCCACTTGCCAACTAGATATATGCACAAGTTTGCAAGCCAGCTAGCGTTAACCAACTAGTTATCCAACCGAGGCTACTCATTCTCATCTCAGAAAGTAGTAAACTGTTAGCTACAAGGTGATTTACAATGTAACGTTACGCTGACGAGCTAGGCATGGCTAACGTTAGCCTAGCTCACTCGCTCGAGAGGGTGGCAATTTCATATGATCATATAAAATATTACTACTGGGCTGACTACCAAAAACAGCTAAACGTGGTGACTGCTTTCTCTTCTGATGTTTCAAAGTTGGTATCATCAGCGCAGATGAGGAGTGCGCGTCTCCACTTTCCTTACCGTAAGCTCGGTAATTGCAGCCCTCTATAAATGAAGCTTTGCTGGCGGCTAGCAGCTACGTTGAAAGTATTTCCTGTAAAATGTGCACCACGGATACGTCATCGTGGTCACATTGGATATCCGGGTCGTCTAAAGCTGATCTGGGTTCAGTTCTAATCCCAGGGACGGAAAAGACAAGTCTACTGTGAACCGTTTGTATCATGCTCTGGACCAGTTTTGAGAGACATTCGGATAGTGTAGCTTGGTATGTCAAACTGGTGGCTCTGTAGTCTCTCTATATTATACACAGCTAACAGAGAACACATAAAGTGTCCTCATAGGCTTAATTTCTTATAAGAAATGCGTAGTGTTACTTCTCATTTCCTCCTCGAGAATTTCAGAAACCCTAACTGCATTTCTAATTAATGTCCACACGGTGGCGCCACGAACACATTTCTGATCGAGCGGATTCAGTTTGAACGGTTGGATGTAGACTGATCTGCGGAGTGAAATCGAATGTGAGCTCGCGAGATCAGGCTGGCGACGCCAGGCTACAGGCCAGTTAGTTTCAGACCAGTTTTCATGAATGGTGAAAATGCTGTGGATTACCATATTCAAGCACATATAAATTGTGTTTGGTTATCGTATTGCCCCTTAAATTAAAGTAGATTAATTTAGATACACATGTACCTTATATTTGCATAAGACATTTCTTCTGGCAAGTTTTGGGCTAGAGACGGAGGCCGAGTGTAGGCTATTCCTCTTTTCAGGGAATGACCGGGAGTGGTTGATTTGTATTATAGTTTTATGAATGTACACGGTCATTCCAAGGCTGTATGTTAAGCTACTTGATGATTCACAGGGGTGCTGTGCAGCTGCCAATGTTTTTTTTATTTTTTATTATTGACAGAGGAAATCCATATACCTTACATCTGCCCTAATGAGTTCTGCAAGCTCTCATGCTCTTCCGGTGAGTCATACTGCTCTCCTGTGGACCAGCGGCTGTGGTTTTCAGCTCAGGGTTGGAACATAGCCACCACGTCTGCCTGTCTGCTGCTGCTGCTGCTAGTCTGCAGACATACAGTACAGTACACACACGCATGCACATCATGCAACCTACACTCTTTGACCTAGAACAGAGATAACTTTATAGTGTTTCATAATGTATCATGTAATTGTAGCTAGGTGGTACATTTCATGTAGGCCCGTTTATTCAGACTGAAGTTAAATAAGTTACGCTAAAATATAATTGATTTCTGTTTAGCTGTGTACAAGGGAAATGTATTTATCGTTTGTCATTTTAAAAATAATTAATTTGTGGAAACAATTGTAATGTGGATGCATAAAGAATGGAGATTCTACCTAACCACATCTCATAAAAGGGTAACTCACAGTTGTTACAATCTGGCGCCACTAGAGGGCGAGATGAGTTTTTTTCTTGCGCTCAGTGGAGTTTTTGCGTTGAGTAGGAGAGATGTAGCAAACATGTGCGCAAAGTATATCAACTTCCTTCGGTAAATATGCCATAAAGATAACATCATATTCAAATATAATTTTGTAAGAGTCAATAGTTGTATATAATATTGTAGTTTGACTGGATTGTATGTTTAAAGTCGCACTGAAATGAAAAAAGCATTCTGTCCCATTTTGGTTCACATAATTGGTCATAGTGTTCACCTACTCAATGTTGTATGCCAAAAAATGTACAAAATTCTACTTTTGTTGTAATCGTATATCAAAGTATATAATTTCTTACTTCCTGGAAAATGGTAGGTCACGTGCAATGACACAACAGGTACCTTAGATTTTAGGCCAATAATCTCACGACATCCACCCGTCAATCAACGCTATCCTTCTATCGAATCTGTCTAAAGTTCTTAAAACCCGCCCACTTGTCAATGTTCCAATCAAATTCCTCTAAACATTATGTCCCACCCTCATAGCTTGTTTGCGTAGGAAATACGTCAAACTACTGAAGTTAGATGATCTCAAACGTCCGTTTCAGTGCGACTTTAAAGCCTCTGGAAACTTGGCTTGAAATAGTAAAAATGCATATATGATATCAAATGTTAGTGTCTCTTTAAGCATCCACAAAAATCTGAGTTAAAATAAACGTTCAGAACCCTTCGAAAAAAGTGTTCAGAAACGGCTCATTTTGCTCTCTAGACCATTTCTCAGGAATGTGTGGGCGCGTCAGATCAGGATTTGATTGACATTTTGATCCGCCAATGACAAACAATCTTATCAAAACTAGCAACGCACGCACAGCAGCGTGCTTTTTTTTTACCAACTAACTTCTGCCATAACCACGCCCCCGCGAGTTTTCATTGGACAACCCTAACCCTAACCCTAAACCTAACCCTAAGCCAATGAAAACTCGCGGGGGCGTGGTTATGGCAGAAGTTGGTTGGTAAAAAAAATCACGCTGCACAGCAACTAAAAGTCCAGCCGTATGTTTGAGCCGTCAGATACTCAATTCTCAGAGGATGCAGAAATACAGTAGAAGCCCTGCCATCTCCAAATAATTCATTTTAATCGATCACTGAATGGTGAGATCCAAAATGCTTTTCTATCCATTAGTAGAATTAGTTAGCCACAGCTAGTTCTAACCATACTAGCTAGCGCTAACATTATTAGGCTGCTAATTAGCCACAAAGCACTGAGTTGGCAAGCTAACAATGTTAGATTTCTTTAGAAAAAGGTGAGGTTAACAATAAACGTGGAACATTTACTTAAACTTTATCATTAGCAAGTAATTCACATGATCGATCTCTAGGCTCTGGGCATCGGCTGAAGTGGAGGGAGAGAGGGTACTGCTCCAGCTACAAGACATAGCCGTTGTGCAAAACCCATGGCTTTCTGGCAGAATTTAATGAATGAGCCCAGCATTTGAAGGTATGTTTCCGGACTGCTCCACCACGGCTCACCAAAAACGCGGTCCACTGTTTCTCTAAATCCAACACAGTTGGAAAACTAACCGATGAGCACCCAGGGACAGCACAAACAATCATGATGGTGCACAGGGTGGGGAGATAGAGGATAGATAAAAATAGATACCGGTAGATGGATAAATAAAAATAGACAAAGATACTAGGCTGGATCAAATATGTTAGCTAACTGCAAATTTGCTGTCGAGGAGGCAGATTTAGCGGGGAGGTAGGACTTACTAACTAACTACTTACTATTTTTTAATGATTGGATCTCGGATATAATGACGTCACATTAAACGAATTAAACAACGCCCATTTCAAACCCACTGTCAGGAATGTTACAAAAACTTAAATGAGAATATTTTGAATTTTGATAGAAAGTAATTGCTAATACTTTTACATGTTGTTTATTATGTACATATTACACTAAATAACATAGTTAGAAGACTTTTGTGGATTTGAGTTTCCAGAGGCTTTAAGGTAGATAAATGGTGGCGATTGGCGAATGTCTTGGAAGGTGCGAGCTGCATGGAAGTTCAAACGCCGTTAGCAAGGTAGCCTCAGCATACAGCCCTATGCATTTAGTTTGTAAATTGGACAAATGTTTATTTTCACAGTTGCTAGTACAGTAAGTAGCCTTGAGAACCAATGGTGACCCATAGGGCAGGAGCCTGTCTCCTGATTCCTTAGTGTGAGGCAGCTTGATGTACACCCCCTGGACATGACACTAGTTTGTCACTGGGACTTACCTCCAATCCAACCCACACAGGGAATGCTGCTGCAGCATTCAGCGATTGGTGGCAGCACTGTGACGTATCGCACAGAGTGCGCGCTATTTCCGGTAGAGCGTAGAAGAAGAAGCAGAAAACCCAGAAACTAAGGAACAGTGAGTGAAAAATAGGCTATAACAGTGGTTATTTCACCTATAAACGAACCGACAAGGCCCCGACATGACAAAAGACATCTACAGGAATGCATGGTGAGCGTCAGATTTGAAATTCGCTGTTTGGAATAGTCCAGTCACCCTTTTCTATATCCTTAAATACGTGACCCCAGATTAGAGGAGCGACAGCGTATCTCTGGGGTCACATCGGGGCTAGTAGACAGTGGTTTTGCAGATATTTGGCCATGTTGAAAAGATACTAACGTAATGTGTTTTGGCATGATTAGATGGGCGGGACTCGGGAGGCTGTGTGACGCGTGCTGCTTTCCGGTAGCCTACTTATCAAATCTACATTTTGAAGATCGATTAAGCATTTTTTCCTCCAAAGTCGACGACTAGTCGAAGTTTGAGTATTTTCTTTGACAGCCCTAGTACAGTAGGTAGTCAGTGCAGAACTCACAAGTGGATCTCCTTTCTAAACAAGTGACTAAGAGAATAATCTAGTGCTAAAACCAAAGTGCAAGAGTAGCAAAATATAAATACATTAGGTGCTTAAGAGGGAGGATCCTGGTAGTATTTCTTGAAGAGGTGAGTTTTAAGCGTGAAGCGAAAGATGGGCCACGACTCTGCTGTCCTGACACCAGTGGGCAGCTCATTCCACCACTGCGGGGCCCAGACAGAGAAGAGCCGTGGTCGTGTTGATCAACTACAGGGGCCTCGGAGTGACGGCAGCCAATCTCCCTGCGGTAGCAGAGCATAGTGGTCGGGAGGGGGTGTAGGGCTTGACCATGGCCTGGAGGTAAGAGGGAGCTGTTCCTTTCATTGCCCTGTAGGCTACCAGTTTTAAACTGGATGCGAGCTGCTACAGGGAGCCAGTGTAGGGAACGGAGAAGGGAAGTTGTATGGGAGATCTTGGGGTTGTTGAACACCAGGCGAGATGCAGCTTTCTGGACAAGCTCTAGAAAGTGCTTAGGCCTACTCACTAAATGTAGGCCTACTCACTCAAGTTTGAGTAGAACAGAAAAAAAAAAAAAAAAATGTCTTCTACCTGTAATTCCACAGGCTACATAATGTTGCCTACAACTAATGATCATGACTGCATGTTAATAATTATACTGTAACTTGTCAGATACTTTAATCAAAGGTACAATGATTGTTTGAGAGAGATTCAGGCATGCATTGTTCCTGTATTTAGAAATTATGTTTCACTTTCAAACACGGGATCACACATCTGTCTTTGTACTATTTATTTCTATAGTTTAGATGTTAGATAGTCAAGGGGAGTTGGGGAAAACAACATTAAGATAGGCTTCATAAATGGCCTAGGCTAACGAGCTTGGACTGTTCTTCTAAGGCCACCATAAACTGCAGCGGGACCATGTGATGTGGTTGGTTAACGGGGTCCTGAATGAAGCGCGTGAGGTATCAGGGTTCTGCTTGCTTTGGTATAAAGTCACAGGGTGCAGAGTCAGAAGTTGAGATGATAAGAGATAACGGCTCCATGCCCGCAGGTCTCCATGCTTTATAAATGACCATAGTGTGGAGCGATGACAGAAAAACTTGTGACCAGAGATATGGCGTAGCTTCAAGCAGACTACAAATCAAAGTTGTCTATTGATAGACCTGGGGTCATGGATGTACAGTATCACCTTGTTAGTCAGGAAAATGTGATGTCCTTGGGTTCATAGAAGGTGATGAGCTCAGCACAGGAAATGACCCGCCAACATTCGACCATGTTTGCTCTTCCACAGCAGGGTGAGACTCCTTCACACTGCGAAAATATCAAATGGCGCTGATGGAAACCGGTAGATAAACAACTTCTCCAAACATTCACTGTGTTCGAGGAGAAAACAACCCTAGACCTTGGAAATACATAATTTCTCTTGAGGTTTGAGAGAACATTCTCAAAAAACACTGCAGAATTCAGCGGCTTGAGGGGAATTCTGTCTCGGTCTGTTCACTGGAGTCATGCAAACACTTTGATTAGGATGTGGTGAGTGTGTCCTCAGGGCACCTCGCGATCAGACGCAGCTCCCTGCTACAATGAGTCATAATCCAAGCAGATCAGCTTAACCAGTGACGGTAAAAAAACGAAGGAATATTGCATGTCCGTCTACTCGCGGCGCAAAAGAGCCACAGCATTCCCTCTCCCATGGAATCGCATGGACGGTGCCAGACCAATCACTGCTCTAGTCCAACTCAGCATTCTGTGGCGACTCTCGCCTCCATCCCATTGAGAAGTGAACTCGGTAAGAGAAACATGTTTTATGAAATGACATATTCATGGACTCTGAATACCCCCACAGTCTCTCTTTACAAATAGTTTTTCCGTCTAGTGCTTCAAGGGCAAAGCATGGCCACTTCTAAAAGTTACAGTCTGTCTGGCTGTATGTTTTCCTATCCCTGGGTGGTTTTGTTGATGCTGTGGAGATATGGGTTGGTTCAGCTTTCACTTGTTTTGTCAATGAATATAAATATATTCTTTACCCATAATTATGTAGACATTCAGATTGATCCACTGAACCAGCTCAGTGGCCTTGTGGTTAGAGTGTCCGCCCTGAGACTGGGAGGTCGTGAGTTCGATCCCCGGCCGAGTCATACCAAAGACTATTCAAAAATGGTACCCGATGCCTCCCTGCTTGGCACTCAGCATCAAGGGTTGGATTGGGGGTGAATCCCTGCGACATACTAGCGTCATGTCCAGGTGGTGTACTTGTAGCTACATCAAGCTGCCTCACTCTAAGGGAACAGGAGATAGGCTCCTGCCCTATGGGCCAATAGACTCGAGAACCAGTTCTCAAGGCTACTTACTCTGATCAGTGAAGGGGCCGGAGTTCACCAAACCACAAGTCTTATCAGTCCATACAAAACCCTAATGACTCACCAGTGGAACTATAGACTTGCTGCTCTAAAAAGAGCCATTTCTCATTGCCTGGTTATGAGTAATGGTTTGCTTTATGTGTTATATAACTGTGTTAAATCTAGATTCCATTCATTGCCTGGAGTGAATCATGTCAAACATGCCCTCTTTTTGGAAAATAATAATGTACAGAAAGCCTCTAGCACAATAACTGTCATTTCTCTCTATAAATAGGCCCCATCACTCTGAAAATGTTTTCTTTTCTTTAGAATGGGTCGGAAATAACTTTCATTTCATTGATGAAAAGATAAACAGCATTCAGAGGTGAAATTACTTTCAGACGGGCCTCTGAGTCACCCTCCCTGTTCCCAGCGGTCTACCACCTTCCCTTCATGTGTCCTTGTGCTGCCTTTATCCTGTAACTCTATACAACACTTAGCACATCGGGACGCACACACGCGCCAGCTCAAGGACAATCACCCACGCCTGCGATGCTCACAAATAGACTATTTGTCCATGCATGCCAATCACCTTAACCAACCATCCTCCCTTCCTGTGTGTGTGTGGGAGAGCGGGGACATTGTGTGGTTTGTTCTGATAGTGTGGTGCTGATCAAAATAGACAATCCCCCGTGCTGTTCTGTGTGTAGGTGCGTTTGTCAGCTACTAAAAGATAGACTCCCAAGAAGTGTCTGAAATATAAAGCGATCAATGATTAATGATTTGCTTAAAACAAATGCCCTGCCTGATCAGAGACAATGCAGGACAGCAGGTGGGTGGCACCTTCTCCAGACTTCCCAGCGTGCAACACTCCCCGAAGGGGCGGGACGCGACCGTCAGCGCATTCCAGGAGAGGCCGGACCCCCGAAAAACCAATCTGTCCTTTCCTTCCCTCCCTCTCCTCCCTCGCTTCCTTCCTCTCCAGACCTCACGTCCTCTCCTTCCCTTCCGCAGATTGCATCACCCGCCGGTCTGCTGGCTTCCTCCCCTCGGCCCCGTGATTGCACGCACACACACACAAATTATGGGCATGAGGCTCCTACATACTAGTTTTGTGGCAGCAGCAGGAATTTTACGCCTGGTTAGAGAAGAGTTGGAAGCCGTCCAACTTTCCTCCTTTCTTCTCTCTCTCTCTCTCTCTCTCTCTCTCTCTCTCTCCTATCCACCAGTCCCCCCAGGCCCCCTCTTTCTCTTCTCCCTCCCTATCCCTCGCTCGCCCAAGAGGTCAGAAATATCCTGTGGTTTAGGTTTGATCCCTCTGTATGTGCCTGCAAATGAAAGACACACACATACAGGGAACACACGCTGTGTTCGGGGTAGCAGGGGCATCAGCCCGGTGACTACAGATGTGATGTAGACACAAAAACTACATTCCCTCCGTCTGGGGCTCACAGGGTGATCTGACTAAGCCAGCCGACGAAGGGAAAAGAGGCAGAGATAGAGAGAAAATGTTCTCATAACTGCATGGCTTAGAATTACCTTTAGGCATAGAACTATAGGAGCAGCTTATCCTCTGGTCCTGACCCTAACTGAGCAGAAGAAGAAACATTCAACTGATCCATGTCTCGGGGCAGCGTCCGTGCGGAGCGTTCTCACAGGAGGGGCGGCGCGGGGTCTCGCACCGGGGACCAGGAGCCAGGTTAACCCCGCGCGCCTCACCAGCCGTACTCCGGCTTGCGTAACGTGGCAGCTGTCCAGCCCTTGTGTAACCGCGCTGGTCTGAACAGTACTTCCTCGGTCGTCGTTCCTTCCCCTTTGCGGTTTATTGAGAGGAGAGAAAAAAAAGCCCAATAAAACAAACCGCAATTGTCTTTTGGAAGCTCTAGACTGGGCGGCTCGGTTTCTTGATTATTGACACAATTGCTCCGATAGATTGGGTTTCAAATACACAACTGGTTCCCCAAATATACACCCCAGTAGGGGCTCAGAGTCGACTCTCTTTATAACCTCACCTCCGCTCTGCCCTCGGCCAGCTGCCTCCGAGGATATGAACACGGGCGCTTTCAAACAGTGGCGGACATTCCGCCATGCCAACCCACTTAACGGTCCACTTGCCCTGCGCTCGCCGGGGCTTTTCCTACCTGCCCTGCTGCGCTGGGTCAGTGAGGCGGGAGGCAAGAGGAGAGCAGGGAGAAGTGGACAACAGTGTGGAATGAGACCCAGCCCAGGTGTCTCTCCCTGGGTGAGCACAGGAAGCCTGTATTTACGGTGCCAGGTTATGCAAGCCTGAGGGGAGATCCAAAGTGCTGACCCCTCAGTACATTCCACTGCGCTGCGCCGATCGCAGCCAAGTCCCGATAAACTAGAGAAACAGTGCTTTGTTTAACTAGCGGCCATTTCCTTTTTGTCCCGCGAAGCCTGGTCTCCACCTGATTTCCCTCTGAATGTCCAAAAATGGAGAAAGAGAGAGAGAGACCGAAAGAGAGCAAGAATGGGTTGAGGGAAGGTGGAGTTCAAGCCGGCTAGAGTGGGAACCATGATTGACTCATCTACTGAACAACAGTGTGTGTGTGTGTGTGTGTGTGTGTGTGTGTGTGTGTGTGTGTGTGTGTGTGTGTGTGTGTGTGTGAGCGCATGTGTGTGTGTGTGTGTGTGAGCGCATGTGTGTGCATGCGTGTGTGTGTGTGTACCCTCACATGCATAGGTAGACAATGACGGTCTGTTGCAAGAGAGGAGAGTCACGAGATAGAAGGCTGCCTCTTCGATTATAGGCTATCCAGGAAGAAAGGGATTTACAAGATGTAGAGGCCACTGACTCCATTCTGTCCAGAACACAGGCATGCCAGTGAAGGATTACAAGCGGTGAACCGTGAACTTTCAATAGACAAAGTGTTGTCACTTTTTCCACAACAGGCCTCTCGTGTGCTCTCATCCAATCAGCATAGACCTCTCATCAGCGTCCGTCGCTGTGCTCCCACGTCCACACATGATCCTGATTGGACGTCTCTCTTGGCCGTATCTGTTGAGTTGAGGAGGAGGGGGAGGGGGTTGCCAGAGAGGAGAATAATGATTCATTGTGTGTCTGCATAATTGAATGATCCAACATTCATCCTGTGGTGAGTTTATCCCCCCACTAGTAAACCTGGGGCCTTGGATTCAACCTGGGAGGATTACAGGCCGGGTCCGAGCCAAGCTAGCAGCTCCTAGAACGCCGGAGATGGTCTGTCATGGCCTAAATGAGAGCAGCTCTCACACCTCATCATCATACCGTTCTCGTTGCGCTGAAGCCTGCGCTACCTTCTGGATCATGTAAACACATTGGAATCCCAGCGATGATGGTTAAGAGGGCTTTTTTTTTTTTATCTACGCTCTCCCAGTCATGTGATTCTGTCCGTGCCCTTGGTAGAGTCCTCCAACAGCCCCTCTGACTGAGAGCAAGTCATTCACTGTTTAGCTTTGTGCTAGCGTGACGGCTGATTCAGACGTGTGTGTGTGTGTGTGGGGGGGGGGGGGGGGGTGCAGTACCATGGTCATAGATGGGGTCACTTCAGGAGCGTTGCTGCACTGTAGATCAGTAAGTTAGATGGTAATATTTTCCACATTAGCTTGTAAAGCCCCACATCAGCACACGCCGAAGCAATCAACTCCTCAAAGCCTATAGGTATGTACCCAGGTCCAGCCCAGACCCAGCACTGTGGGTGGGTGGGTGTGTGTGTGTGTGTGTGTGTGTGTGCGTGCGTGCGTGTGTGACGGAGATGAAACAAACTGTTTTCTTTCATTAAGAGAAAAACCTCATGTTCCCAACAGCCCTAGCTAGAGCAAGTTGCCATGGTAACTGCCCTGTTTTGTCACAGAGCTTTTCAGCGCGTCTGTCTGTCTGTCAGTCTGTCTGTAGTTTCTCTGTCTGTCTGTCTGTCGGTCTGTCTGTAGTTTCTCTGTCCGTCTGTCGGTCTGTCTGTAGTTTGTCTGTCCATCTGTCTGTCAGTCTGTAGTTTCTATGTCTGTCCGTCTATCTTATCAGTCTGTATCAGTCTGTGTAGATGTCTTTTTCTCTCTCTTGTAAATCATGTGTGTCCGTCTGTCTATCTCTAGTACATCGCATCACGTCATCAACAAATCCCATCACAAATGGTTTTGGCACATTCAGTGCTATGAGGCACACAAAAAAACACACACTCACACTTAGACACACATACACTTAAGCTGTAGGGTGGATTTACACCATTCTTGAGAGGAGACACACACCTCCTTATCAAACACTTCTTTACCCATGACAACAGCCCCGGGCAGATCCAGACTCAGAGAATTATGGCTGCTTAGAACAGCCTGTGTGTGTATGCGTGTGTGTGCATGCGTGCGCGAGTGTGTGTGGTGCACGTCTGCCTGCGCGAGTGGCATGGTGTGTGCAGCCTACCAGGGCAGTGCGAACGCAGCTGTCTGTCCACTGTTGAGGTCAGTGTGATTTCCTCTTGTCAGATGTCGGCAGGATTATCTGCTTTAATCGCTCTCTCCTGCCTCCTACTTTACAGATCAAGGAGCCTTGCTTCCTGCTAACTCCTCCCCACTTCCTGCTTATCTGGGACACCAGATGTCCGTCCCTGCGGCCGCCACCGGACGGCCGACTCAGGGTGCCGTGGCGACTAGATGGGCGTCGAGGTGGGCCGTGGCGTTGATCCTCTGGCGTTTTTTGAAGTGCGTCCGGACCGTACTGCTGTGATCCCCCCCCCCCCCCGTTGGCTTGGAAGGCAGACCCCCAGGGGGTTCTCCGGTCTGGGACCACCGCGGTGGGGCCCCCCAGGTCTAGTCTGCGTATGTTGGAGATATCCGGGTTTAAGGGGTCGAGGGTTCACACACACGGATGGGACACGCACGCACACACACACACATACACACCAGGGTGTGATGGCCCACCCTTGCCTCGCCCTCCTAACGAGCCATGGCCCCAAAGATGCTTCATCAAAGATTCTCATCTGGACCCTCTCATCTCCATGCCTGGGAGACACACACACACACACACACACACACACAGACCAGATTTTAAATCTTTATTTAGGTTCACACACTCACATTCATAGTCATATTCTGGTCACCCATCCCTTCCACCAGTGTTATCTGTCTTTACCATCTGTATCCATAGTTTTCCAGACCCAGGGGCACACGGACCTCACACACACATACACACACACACTCATTCGCGTGAACTCACACACCACACTTGCACCTACGTGTCTTCTCAAAACATGGAGCAGAAGAAGGCAGGAGGGAACAGAACATATTTCAGATGTTCAGGTCTCTCCCACTGAGGAGACAGACTAACCGGTTCTCTGTCTCCGTCGGTACGACGAACGGCCCCCGTACCCCGACAGCGCGCTGCTTCTCTCTCTGCCCCCGTCCTCAGACAAGGTGAGCGAATCCCTGATGTGTGGAACAGGCTGATTAAATCTTTGATTAGAGCTTAATTGCGGCTCCCATGACAGGCAATGCATGGTCGGTGAAAGGCAACCATTTTGCTGTGCTGCTCCGATCAGACAGTGCAGGAGGGGAGGGGAGAGGAGAGGATGGGGAGGAGAGGAGAGGAGGGGGAGGAGGGAAGAGGAGAGGAGTGGAGGGGAGAGGAGAGGAGGGAGAGAGAGAGGAGAGAGAGGAAAGGGGTAGGAGAGGGATGAGGGGAGAGGAGAGAAGGGTGGAGGAGCAGAGATGAGGGGAACATCGGGACATGGAGGACAGGATTCCTCAGAACCGCCTCTGCGGCCGCTCCCTGACAAACCTGCCAGTGACTCATCTCTCACAGCACGTGACCGTTCGGCTAGAACACGCACACACACACACACAGTCACACGGACACACACACACACAGTCACACGGACACACACACACACACATATATTCGACTGCAGACTGTGGGCTTTCCCCACTGCCAGTGCGTCACACAGACTGCCTGACTCGCATACAGGGTAGCCCTGTGTGAGTGTGTGTGTGTGTGTGTGTGTGTGTGTGTGTGTGTGTGTGTGTGTGTGTGTGTGTGTGTGCTTCAATGCATGATTTGCCACTTTAGAAATGCAATCCCTATACTTATCTGCATTCATAATTTCATGTGTGTGTGTGTGTGTGTGTGTGCACGTGTGTGTGTGTGTGTATATGTAAAGCCTATGAAGGCTCATAGAGTACTACCTTTTGAATGGGATGAGTCATCTCTGAGGAGACCCCAAGGGAGGCTGCTGATTTACCCTGCTATAAAAAATGTGTGCGTGTGCATGCGTGTGCGTTTCTGGGGGGGGGGGGGGGGGGGTGTAACGCTGGTGGGAACTGTTGACTGCTCTAATCTGCTGCTTCGGACTAGATCTGAGATGTCTTTACCTTCTCTGCTTACCGTGTCCAGCGTGATTGGACATGGACAAACGTGACCAAAGACCGACTCTTTATCTCCAGACAGATATCTCTCCACTTCTATTTACATGACTTCAGATGGACGGTGAAAAGGTTGCAATTTAAGACATCGAAGAGCATAATTGACATTCCAAGTGCCTCCAATTCTGTTTCACTTCATCTACAAGCAAAAGCGTTTTTGTTTCGTAGGGGCCTGTTCTACCAGATTCACAGAGCATACCAGAAGAGATCCCCTGTGTGCTCCTCCCGCCAGGAGACGGCACGCTGACGTCTTGACTAGCGCAGAGCGTAGACAGGTCCAGTGTTAGTTAATCAACCCTTAGAGGACACAGTGGTGAGGCACTAAGGCGAGAATAGCGTCCATCTCCTACCATTAGAGTGATTGATCAGTAAAGCAGCCCACTGTGTAGATAATGTTGTTACCTGGGATAGAGCACATACCAAGCTCGTTAATCATAGCTGTGATTAGTGTGTGTGTGTGTGTGTGTGTGTGTGCGTGCGTGCGTACGTGTGTGTGTGTGTGTGTGTGTGCACCTGTGTGTGTGTGTGTGTGCA
This sequence comes from Borostomias antarcticus, assembly GCF_949987555.1. NCBI lineage: Eukaryota > Metazoa > Chordata > Actinopteri > Stomiiformes > Stomiidae > Borostomias > Borostomias antarcticus. The sequence continues at coordinate 26,720,054 of NC_140239.1, read as the reverse complement.
CGTGCGTGTGTGCGTGAGCATGTGAGTGTGCATGTGTGTGTGTGTGGGTGAGCATGTGAGTGTGTGTGTAGGTGTGTGTGTGTGTGGGTGAGCATGTGTGTAATTTCTTTTGATCTTTAAGCCCAAGATAGGTGAAAGCAGGCAGCAAATGCACCACAACATTTCATTTTGCAGCCTAATTTTCTCACTGCAGGCGAGGGGGCCGGTAACCAAGAGACTGCGAGAGGAGACCCACGTGGGTCTGGGGCATTTATTCAGAATACGCTTCCCTCCTGAATTCTTTTGGGAGCAACATTAAACAGACTAGACTGAGCACATTCTGAGCACACACACACACACACACAGATCTGATATCCCCTGGGTTACCTTCAGCCACACAAATTGGCCACAGTCTCAGTGCTGCCAAATTAGTCACACACTGCATCTGTTTGGGAATCTACCCCCCCCCCCTCTCTATCTGTTTAAACCAAATGTCCTTTTTCTCCTCCTCCTCCTCCCCCCTCCTCCTTCTCCCCTCTGCTCTCTATCTGTTTAAACCAAATGTCCTTTTTCTCCTCCTCCTCCCCTCTCCTCTCTATCTGTTTAAACCAAATGTCCTTTTTCTCCTCCTCCTCCCCTCTCCTCTCTATCTTTTTAAACCAAATGTCCTTTTTCTCCTCCTCCTCCTCCCTTCTCCTTCCTCCCATTTCTTCTCTTCTCCTCTCCTTTCCTCTCATCTCCTCTCCTCCTTTCTGTTTCTATCTCTCTGCTCTTCTCTCCCATACCCCCCCCCCTCTCTCTCTCTCTCTCTCCCTCCCTCCCTGCAGATGCAGATGAATGAATGTAGTGGAAGGTTTGGAGTTACCATTTAGTCTATTCCCACTCACTCATTAGAGGTCTCTAAGTACAGTTCCACTTTTAAATAACGCCTGTTCTGACCTCAACGCCCGACTTCAGCTGTTGGCTGCTGCAGCCTGCGTGAATGTGGTGGTCTGCTTCAGCGGCCGTGAGAGAGTGTTTCCATAGGCAAACAATGATGTGACTGATTGTGTGGAGGTTGCAGCAAGGATAAACTATGGGCGTACAGCGGGTCTCAGTCATTGCACACACACACACACACACACACACACACATAAGCACACACACACACTCAAGCACACACTCAAGCACACACACACTTAAGCACACACACACACACACACACACTCTGCCGTTTCTCAAAATTAACTCGGCAGAGCCAGGGTCCTCATTTCGCGACTTGCAGCCAGCGTTGGCATGGAAACCCAAGGAGAGCGGGGAACACTGGCTGGTCGACCGGCAAATGGGTCACAGGGAGAACTACACACACACAAACAACACACACACGCACACACACACAAACTACACGCGCACACACACACACACACACACACAAACAACACACGCACACACACACAAACTACACGCACGCACACACACACACACACACACACACACTAACGAAATACATATACATTCACAAACTCAGAAAAAGTGATACACTCCACTTGTAGCATATGGGTGCAGTCACAGTGTTAGAAGCATAAAGCACTGCACTCCGTATGAATTTCAGGGCTCTTCGGGGATTACCAGCACTATACTGTAGCATTGTAACATTTAGCCTACTCATTCATTGTTATATTAACTCATTCCATATGTACTGCATGTTTTCGATGAATGTGGAAATGTTGAGTCTTTCCAAATGCCTTGAAAGCTACCATCCTCAAGAACCAGCCGCCCCCAAAGCCTCCACTCTCACCCCTGTAAAGTGTTTATTCAAGTTCCCTTTTACAGCTTGGATGGCTTCCCTTTGAAGACATCCGTAATTGATATCTGAGATGCTGCCGGACCGGAACCACGGGAAAGATGGAAAATCCGTTCGGGGAACGGAAAGGAAAGGAGGCGCCTGGAGGAACATTTGTTACAGTTACATGTGTCTCTTTGTGAAGGGCCTTCCGCTGGATGGAGCCAACCCAGAACTTTCACGCCTGTTCCAGCAGAGCCCGATGAGTCATCAAGAGTTATATGCGCACATACACACACACGCACAAAGACGCCCAGACACACACACACACACAAATGTACCCACATACAAACCCATACATGAGAAACACACAGACACACCACACATACGCAACCACACACACACACACACACACAGTGACCCTTTCCCGGAACAGTCTTGAGAAGCAGGCAAAGGGTCAGACCAACCCAAATATATATCTCAAATTACAAAATGATGTTGTGTGATGTTAGGCCCGGCCAGACAGCACTTTATACAACTTATTGTCCATCAAATGTTTACCTTCCCTCTGAGATAACCGCCAGGAACGCCTCGATAAACCATCGTCCGGCTGCATCACTCCCCCCTGTCCTTGACTCCTGGTGCCTAGCGTTTATGAGCTAGGAACAAGGGAAAGATTTAGAGTTGGAGGAGTTATGTGTGCCTTGGTAGGGTGCCACGTCTCAGTGACCTTGTAAAAGTACCCGCAGGGCGGCGTGATGCAATATAAGCTCATGTTTACAGCAGACACACACGTATCGTTCACAAAGAGCCTTCACTCCAGATACGACCGGGCTGTACCCATCCCCCCACCCCCCACCCCCCCTCTAGCAGCAATTATCACTGTTCGAAACAGAGACGCCAAGGTATCTACAGCCCGTGAGGGAGGGGTAGACGCATGAATATTGTACATGCTGGTGCACAAACACACACACACACAAACATATACACACACCCGTACACACACAAACACACACACTACAGATGGATATTTCAGTGTATGACTCGTTGGCTCTCCTGCTTGGTTCAGGGCTGGCATCTAGTTACATCATCTTTTAGAGAACGGAAGCTCAGATTACAGGAAACGCAAACAGTTGCCTCTGGGGCCTTGAGTGTGTGTGTGTGTGTGTGTCTGTGTGTGTGTGTGTGTGCGTGCACGTTTGTGTGTGCATGCGCGCGCGTGTGTATGCGTATGCTCTCCCTGTATGCTCGCCTTACATAACCAATCAGAGCGTTCCACACGTTCTCTGTCTGCATGCTGCTGCTTGGGATCGGTTGACATCGTTCACCAGCAAGTCTGACTCGGGCAGCACCTCGTCCTATGTTCATGAACATGCTTTCTTTCTTTCTATGCTTTCTTTCTTGCTTTCTTCTTAGCAATGTATATTTGAATATTCTTTGAATATTCCTTGGTTTAAGTCCGCAGAGCCGATCTCAGGAAAGCCCTTTGGGAGGACGGTACTCCCCAGCGAGCGCGGTTCAGACTGGAGGAGCATCTGTGACGGCACCGCTCCAAAGAGACAGGCGCTTCCTGCCTCGGCTGACGGGCTGAAAGAGTCCGAGAGAAAGAATATAGAATATTCCCCAGTTTCACAGAGCATCTCGGCCCCCCCCCACACACACACACATCCCAACTCTGTAACGGCTTTCGTGCTGTATAATTAACGAGACCAAATGGACTCGCAGATGTTCCTAAAGTCAATTAAACATCAATAACCCCAGCTGAGGCTGTTTACCGCCCAGGGCCGACCGCGTAGGACGGATTTCACAGTCTGTTTGATGCCGCCTCTCAACTGTCTCCGCGTGCTTGCTGGAGCTATAGGTCTATGGCCGAGGCTTAGGTAGGCTACTATGGAAGCTACTGCCGTTCACCTGGACCCTCCCTCCCCAGGACTGGACAGTTTGACGTGTCAGTCACCCCACCCCCCCCACCCCACCCCGTCTCCTCCCCACACACTCCTCCCCGCAGAGAAAAGATAGGTAAACAAGTAAGAAGAAGTGAATCCGAGGAGGAGTCCACTACCCCGGGCTAAACTAGGAGCCACGCTGGGCGCCTTTCAAGAGGCATGGTGGAAGGCCGAAGGGGAGGAAATGGACAAAAAGTCCATTGAAGTCCCGCCGCCGCCGCCACTGCGCGCCCCGACTGATTAAATTCACCTCGGCTCAGCTGCCTCTCCGGAGCCCTTTCCTCCTCGCTCTCTGTAATGCAATGCAGCATGGTGACAATAATGTGGCCTACATGCAAAACCTGCCGGCCGTATGCAAAGCACAGTCCACACACCTCAGCTCCCGGGCCCCGCTGATAAGATGGCGGTGATGATGATGATGATGAAGGACTGATGGGGACGGGGGACAGGGCTCATTTAAATTTCTGTTATGTTCTCCTAAATCATCCGTGGATCAGATAGTTACCTACGCCTCCACTACCGACAACCCTGCATAGATGATGATAAACACTATAGTCTTTGTCTCTAGTACCTAGAACAATCACAGAAGTGATTAGGTGCTGTGATTGATGTGGTTCTCTTTCTTCTTTCTTTCTTCTTTATTTGCTTTCTTTCTTTCTTCTTTCTTCTTTTCATGTTTTCTTTCCCTCCTTCCTTCTTTCTGTTTTTCTTCCTTTCTTTTCTTTCTTTCATTTCCTCTCTTCCTGTGCATCTTCCCCTCTCTCTGTATCTCCGTCTCTCCATCTCCCCGAGTCTGTGATAGTGGGATGACTCATGGCTCATTGATAGACAGACTGTTCCGTTCCCTCCTGTTCCATGAACACAGACAGACCCAGCCCTCGGCTGTGCCCCTGAACACCATGCACGCAGCCAGACTGGGGGGGGGGGGGGTGATACAGACGAAGAGAAAGATAGAACAAAGGACGAGGCAAAAGGAGGATAGGCAGCTTCGTAATACTGCATCTACTGTATAAGCACTAAGCAGCTCGACTCAGACACACATTCACTTCTCTGGAAAATAGAACAACAGGTAGGAACAGAAAACAGAGAGAGACAGAAAAACAGAGAGAGACAGAAAAAGAGAGAGACAGAGAGAGACATTTTCTCCCTGTGTGGCGTGATATGGTGGGCGAGCGAGTCAGTGGGTGTTCTAAACTGTTCTCTTAGCAACAGGGAGATCGTGTTCCACCGACGGAACACGGCCAAGGTAACCAAGGCCTGGGCACACAGCATGGTAATTAACCACTGGCACTGCTAACTTTAACATCAGGACAGACACAGCAAAGAGCAAACAGAGAGAGAGAGAGAGAGTGATGGGGGGGGGGGGGGGCAGAAGAGATAGAAAGAGAGTGAGAGAACACAGCTGAGGGACCCAGACAGGTAGCAGTGTCCTACTATCGTTAATTATAATCATTACCACTGCACTTGTTGAGGAACCCTTGATACGGGTGCCATTATTAGACATCTGAAGATAACACGTTGTCGCTGTCACTCAGCCTGATGTGGTGGATGGATACTGTGGTTGTCGGGGGAGGTGGGTAGCCCAGCATCTTCAAGAGCACTTGACAACCATCGCCTGTGGTGCCAACACTAGCTCAAAACATTGTAAGTTGCTGAGAGGATAAAAGCATGCACTGCAGGACATTGTACAGGGAAGCACAGGTGTAATGTCTGTATGATGAAGGCCAAACGTTCTCTCAACAGACTGACTTGACTCTGCGCTCCCTGTGTGAGTAGATGAAGATTTGCCTTCAGTGTCAAATGATGCAAATGTATGTAAACCACATGCAAGCTAGTCTCAGGTGACGCGCGCATGCTGCTGACACACATACACACACACAGACACACACACGCACACCGCATGCCACTTCGCAGTGATACTAGTGTATACAACATACTGTAGAGTTGTTTTTTTATAAAGTGTACGACCGAACAATGTCATACAGTTCCTGTCAGTTTTCTCTGCCCAATACTAGTACAGGCACAAATCCACCGGCTGTCTTTAAAGTTACTTGCTGAGTTTCCCCACACTCCTTCCACTCTCCACCGCACTGCAGCACTACACCACTGCAGTGGTGAAATAAGTCAAACAAAGGAAGATTTCTGCCGCTGTCTTGATGACCGTTTCAGAATGTAATCAAACCCAAAAACATAAAGAAGCACAACAATTGGATTCCCCTCGTGGAGAATGTGAAGGAATATTCAGAGTGCCATCTTTTTAATGAAACACACGCTGGACTATATTTATCGAGGTCCCCAGAGGCTTGGCGAAATGGAGCACATTCTCAGACAGAGCAAGGAAGTGCCAGGTGTCACGGCTTTCTCGTTAGACCGCCGCATCTATTCTCTCTCTCTCTCTCTCTCTCTCTCTGTCTCTCTCTCTCTGTCTCTCTCTCTCTGTCTCTCTCTGTCTCTCTCTCTCTCCCCCTCCCTGAAATGCAAAGCAGCCATTGCGTTCATTTAAAAGAAGGAACACAAGCAGGCCGAGCGGGGGATGAAAGTTGTTTTTAAGAAGATAGATATGCGACACACACCGAGGGGCACGTTGTACCGGCCTACATAACCAGGTGGCTCTTTATCAGCCATCTGATCTGCAGCCCCATAAGTCAGTATGACTGCACTTCCACCTCTCAGGCTGGCACAGACCGCTACGGGCTGCACACGTCATCCTCTGGCCCGGGCGGCACCAGCGATCCTGGGGTGAAGTGGTCCGACCCTTCCGATGTCTCCTTCCCAGGACCCCAAGGTCTCGGCAGGGCGGGGAGCGCTTACATCCTCTTAGACTCCCGAAAAAGTATTCATTGATTCACTTAAGACGGTGCTGAGTCACTCCCATCCTCACAAAGAAACACGCCGCCGGCTTCCTACTGCATGAATGTGTGTGTGTGTGTGTGGGTGTGGGTGTGTGTCATATGCTCCCTCGCTAATTTGCAGTTGCCAAGAATTAACCCCCAGGCGAGGTACATTAGCTTACATCATAAACAAGTGCAGAGTCAGAGTTAATGCTCCACTTAGGAAGCTGTTGTTGTACTATTCAAACTAATACCAGGCTTAAAACATGAAGTATTTAACAAGCGCGTATGAACTATTGTTTGAGGAGAGACACTTCATTATCCTTCACAGAACTCACGCTCGCTGGAAAGCTTTCAGGCTGACCCTTTGCAGACAGGAAAAAAATGAAAAGACCAAGAGGCACTGTTCGTTGCAACACACATTGATAAACATGCTAACATGTTAAACACACTACACATACACACACACATCATACACACTAACACACATGCACACTTGCACCACACACACACATAATTTCACCCCACCTCCTCCAACACACACACACACACACATACACATACACACACACATTCACCCCCCCCCTCCAACACACATACACATACACATACACACACACACACACACACACACACACACACACACACACACACACACACAGACACACACACACACATTCATCCCCCCTCCCCCCCTCCAACACACACACACACACACACACACACGCACACACACACACACACAAACCCCACTTTGGGATTGAATTAGCTTAGAGGAATCCATTTAGCCTCTTCCTTCTGAAGTGGAGAACACGCCAGGTCACATCCTTCCTGCTGGACTCGGAGGAAAGAACCCGACACGGGCACGGAGTCGGGATCAATTCCCATCCAAGCGTTAAAGTTAAAGGGTGGAATTCCACTCCGGGTGTAATTTAGCGAGCGTCCAGTCGAGGGCGAGTAATGTGACAGAGGGAGAGAGGGGTGGGGGGTGATTAAAAATGGCTCCCGCACCGCAGGGGAGCGCGCGCCGATAAAAGAACAGGGCAGACGCAGCGTTCATTAGCACCAATAAGGGTGAGCGTCCACAGACTCTCCTGTCACAGAGCAGCTCTAAG
>NC_140239.1:26652421-26707421 GCF_949987555.1 Borostomias antarcticus | reverse complement strand
TCCATAATATATAAAGCTACAACATTCATATATCCGTCATTGATATTTCATATTCTCTTTAAATAGAGTGCTTTTTTTTTTTTAAAGCTCCTATTCCCTCAGATTGTGATTCTATCACTCTGCACCGAGGAGATTGGTTACTCTCTCTCTCGCTCTCTCTCTCTCTCTCTCATTTCTCTATGCTCTTATTATATCTGGAGTCAGGGGGGTCAGTCCAACATATTACACTGCTAACGGAGTGTTCTAGAAAGCCATCTGTTGGGGTTTCATACTATAGGCCTGTTGGCTCACCCCAGCAATAACACAGCATGTCTTCATTCCCATCACCAATGGGATTTACGCAACTATATTCCCCACCGAGAGGCAATATAGCACTGCAATCTTCCAAAATTGGATTTCAATTTAGGATACATCGCTGCTCTGATGTAAGACACAATAGTTTGCCAGTGCAATGAGGCTCCAGGCTGAACGTGCGTCTCCGTGATGGGGAGGATTCCCCAGAGGTTGGGGTTAGAAGCCGGACAGCCTCCGTCTGCGCCGCCCCTCTGCATGGCTACCAGGTGAGCTGAACACGGACGCGGGGGAATGTTCTGCCAACGTTCAGTCTGTTTAGTCTGCTGGTGAGCACTGTGAAGGAGATGCATCGTTCTTTCCTAGCGCACACGCGCACATTAAACGTTCTGTACGTGCGGAAGTACACACGCACAAGACAGACGCGCACGCACGCACACACACACACACACGCACGCACACACACACACACACACACACACACACACACACACACACACACACACACACAGAAGAACATGAACACTATAGCCAGCAGTGTGTCATTAAAGAAGAGAGCCTGGAAGGTGGTTCAGGGGATGGAAAAGACTAGAACATTCCCTCTTTTAGACTTTGTTCATCACTGGGATTAATCCCATCACAGCTGCAGAATCCATCCTCAAGTCATCGAATTAGTCTTTGAGCAGCAATGATTACCTGATCTTTTGGGATTTTAGAAGGTGAGAACAGGAGAGAAGGGATGTCAGCTGTGTGACCTTAGCTGACCACCATGGCAGTTTTGTTTTTTGTAAACAGTAGTGACACGGATCTCGATGTCCCTTCAGAGCAAATAGTCAGCTGACATGAGCAGATCTGGGGGAGGGAGGTTAAGGCTCTGTTGTTGTTGCAAACTAACAGAAGTGACACAGCTGACACATTAAACACATGCACACACACACTCACAACCTACTGATGACAGCTGGCAATACACACACACACAGACACACACAACCCCCTTCACCTGTATTTCAGCATTATAGGACAACAACTTCCACCACTCCCTTTCCAAAGGTCAGCAGAACAGGCCGGTTGGGACGATGAGAGTACCGGGGCCGCTGGGTTCTCAGCCTCCTCACGGCTCCTCCTCTCTGTTCCACTTGTGAAGGAGGTGCGCCCAGGGGTTGCCCTGCTCAAAACAGGAAGGAACATCAGAAACACAATCGGGTGAATCTTATCTCAAAGTGGAGATCAGACAAACTCTTTCTCTCCGTCGCGCGGTGTTGCTTTGCACTGCCGGTCACTGATCTCACAAAGAATGAAACCTCCTGACCTCTGGTCCAGGGCGTTATCTGCCTGACAATAGACTGAGTTACACTCACACTTTGGCTGACCTCTTAACAGGAGTGCCCTTCAAAATCTAGGTCTGTTCACAGATTCTCGCACACACATGCGCGCAACGCATACACATACTGTATACACACACACACGCTCGCGCCCACACGCGCACACACACGCACACACACACACACACACACACACACACACACACACACACACACACACACACACACACACACAGAGCCTGTGTAGCATGTAACCCCTCAGACAGGAAATGGCAGAGCTCTCCATCGTAGCCGCAATATCTCTCTGTATCCATTTCTGTCGGCCATGTTCTTCTACTTATGTGAAAACAAAACAAAAAAGCAGACATACAAACATACTTCTGTAATGGTGTCTGCAAATGTTTGGCCCGGCTGCGGCTGTAGCGCAGTCATTTGAGCTGTAACGGTATGCTAACTGCTTCGACCCATGACCATCGCCGTTTGCCACAGGCATGTTTTGTTTGACATGCCAGCTTTTGTTAGCGGGCTATAGTAAGAACAGGTCATTACTGTCATCGTTAATGCAGCCTATACTGGTAGAGCGCTGCCCCTAATCACACACAGCCTCGCTAGTACTCCTCCTCCCTTACTTACTACTCTCCCTCTCCGTTTCTTCCCCTCCATCTTTCCTTTCTTCCTAGGCCCAACCCACCAATCCATTGTAGACAAAACACTTGTATTATACTTAATTGTTTCTCCCATCCCTCCGGCATGTTGATATTGTCTTCCCAATGAAAATAATCATCCACAGAGCCTCCCTGCTGAAGCACATACTAGGTAAGTAGGTTGTTTGGGGGGCGGGGGCACTGCAAGACACCGAAGAGTTTGGTCTCCCGGGGAATGTCCTGTAACATACTATACGTGTTTAATGTTAAGTGTAATGCAAGAAAATAATACGTAGGAGTTGGTGTGGCTTCTGGATGACCTCAACGGACCCTGCCGAGTTTCTCTGGTCTGATACCAGCGTCCCTCGCGCTGGCCGGGCCTGCTTTCTCTCATGTGACGGCACCTACAGCCGCTCTTTGAAAACTTAGTGGGGGACTTGTGCTAGTTTGTTATGTACTTAACGAAGCCTGGCGTCTAAAGAGGAAGAGCTCTGTTTGAAGCGACTGTCGAGAAGCTGCCTCTGTCCTGTTATCTGTGCCAAAGTGGAGATGAGGGGGGTGCCTGACACCTACAATGCCAAAACTGATGTTACTGAGATGAGACTTCAAAGCAAAAGCAAAACATAAAAACAGATGGTGTATGTGACGGTATGTAATGTGTTAGTGTGTATCTGTGTGTGTGTGTGTATGTGTGTGTGTGTGTGTGCGTGTGTGTGTGTGTGTGTGTGTGTGTTTGTGTTTGTGTGTGTGTGTGTGTGTGTGTGTGTGTGTGTGTGTGTGTGTGTGTGTGTGTGTGTGTGTGTGTGTGTGTGTGTGTGCACCACAGACAGGAGGCTAAGGTGGGACAGAGAAAGCACCAGCAGAGTCTCTGGTACGCGGCAACATCAAAGGACCTGCTACTGAAGCTTTACCTTGGAGTGCTGCAGCTGAAGATGGCTTACAAATGGCTATAATCTAGTATAATCTCTTACATAGTGCGTCACTGTACAAAACATATATGTGGTCTACAAAGTAGATACCACTTCGCAGTGTTGCTCTGTAATTCACATGGATAATGGAGTACTGATGAAACCATCGCTCAGCAGCGTACCGTAATCACGCTGAGAGTCCTTTGACTGCATCATGGCTGCAGCACGAGACAGGAGAGTGAATGGGAGGCTGAATCCCAGCACTTTGCTGTCATTTTCATCTGAAAAAACCCCCACAAAATGTCCCCCCTTTTGGAGACGGGAGTCTTCACAAACAGAGCGGAGATGGAGATTATTATTTCCAGGGGGACGGGGATGTTTATGGTCCTGCACGGTGTGTTCCCTAGGGGATGGAGACAGGTTGCCATGGCAGCTGCTTAGATGTTGCCGATTCGCAGCAGTGTGTGTGTGTGTGTGTGTTACAGTATGTGTGTTGGTGTGGGTGTTTGCGTGTGTGTGTATTGTTTGTGTGTCTGATGCAAAGAGACAAGGACATTATACCCAGAATCATATCGCCTCACATAGCCTCTCATCAAAGCTTATGAAACTGGGTGTTTTGTTTTATTTGCTGACCCATCCCTTCCGCCTACCTAGTCCATAAATTACATTATAAATAAACTGTTATATGCAGTTACACTCAAAACTTCAAAAGCAGTAGGGCGTGAAAAAAAACACATATCTGTACAAAAAGTTGTCTTGGCCCTCTGGTGCTTTAAAGCCCTTCTTGATCTTCAAAACTGAAGCCATTACCAGTTAACTAAACAGCCGAATGCCTGAGGGGATCCCCAGTCATCTGAAGTCGAGGCTCTCCACTGGGAGGTCTGTCTCTTTGAATGATCTCGCATCACTTCGTGTGCGCTGGTTCAGGACTAAAGGCTAAGGCTGTTCGATCAAATGTGCTTTAATCTGTTCTGTACTGGCTAACATGAAGCAAAAGAACTAGTTGTGAACTGACTCATCTAAGACCAACAGCAACACAACCAGTTTACAGGTTGATAGCAGCAGATACATTTTTGTTTTTTACTGTAACTATTTACTTTTTTAATTTTTATGGTCCACATAGTAATGCCACTCGTACATGTTAAAACCTAGATGACTGCCGTTTGGGGAGGTGGTGGCCTTTGGAAGGCATTGCATGTTCATTTGTTTGGCTGTTTTAGCATTACTATTAATCTCTTTCAGCACATGACTGGGTCACCCTTTTCAAATGAAAGAGCCGTGACAAGTACTTTTCCTGCTGTCTGACATGATGGAGTGATCTGAGTCAGGGAAGCCAATCAAGTCCCCCCCCCCTACACCCCCTCCCCATTCACACACACACACATGCACACACACACACAGAAAAACTTCTAACACTATAGTATGTGCAATCGATCAGACGTTGGCCAACATTCTGAGCTTAGAAACGTTCTCTGACATTTCCATTGAGTCATATTGTACGTAGAATAAATGAGGCCTGAGAGATTTTGGCTAATGCCAAATTAAGGTCAGTGGAAGTGCCAGTGTTTTTATATGATTAGCGAAGTTGGGCCTCCAGCCTTTACCCCATGCCGACTGGCATCTTTCCTCAGCAGGGATCTCCATTCTGAACTCAAGCTTTTCCTTTTGCAGCTGCGAGTCAATAAAATGCTTATGAAGTTATAAAGTTATGAGTGAGTTATGAAGCGCCGTGGTCGATATATAATACTTTTGAAGGCCTTTGGACATCAGCTTATCAATGTATGTTCCTTTCCTCAACGTTCTACACCTGTATGGTCTGAAGGATGTTCTGTGCACACTTGTATGAAACTAAAACCGTTTGACACAGGAACAGTTTTCCCCCACCGCCATCAGCCTTATAAACATGACTCCCCTCTGCCCCCTGCAACTTTTTCACTAAACTGACTCTGCACTGACTGTACTCCAATTGCACAGCTACTTTTTGCACAATTTGTATCAATGCACTTTACGAGCCCTGTCATGCACTGTCCTGTCCTGTCATTGACTTGTCCATTGTTCTTTTGTTGTAAGCACAACAGTGTCGGAAAAAAAATCCTACAGTATGTATGATGAAAACCCTGAAGTGCCAACATGCACATTTCCAGCATGCTACTCCCCCACACAATCTTTTCTGAAGGACATAGTTAATTTTCTGCTTTCATATACTGTAGACATCATGAATGCAAAGTGTCTTGGGCAAGCAGCATACAGTATATGAAAGCAAAAACAGTGTCCCACGCACAAAGCACGAGTACGCCTGCATCAAACACTCTTTGATCAGTCCAGGAGATTGCCCTCCTCCTACTCTTATCTTATTCCGTGATCGAAAACAGCCAGCAGATGTAGTCTGACAGTACCATGTCACACGTGGGAAACACATCACAGCAGTAGCCTTCAGTGCAGCATCCTCTTGGTCTTTATTGTCTCAGACACTGGGGAAAGGTCAGGCGCACCCTGTGGGGATTCTGTTCAACCTGCTGAACTTCCCTGGGACTGCGGTTGTGACAGTCCTTGAAAAGCGTTTATTGTCAAGCACCGGATCTTACGGGAAACCTAAAGAATCATGTTTCTTCTTGCATTTTCTCAATGATTTTTGTGTATCGGTTTTTGATGCGTAAGTTGACGTAACTCCTTGTCTCAAGTCAACATACTATAGGTAGATCTGATTACGAATTGATATCCGATGCCTTGCACCAGTCATTTGTGTTGTATTCATGGAGGCCATTGTTCTGTGTAATTCAATGTGACCAGCCAGTGTCCCAAACAGGTCACTGTGAAAGAATGGGAGGAAATATGAGCATAGTCAGATCACCAGGGTAACATCATCCTCCCCCCGCTCTGTCTCTCTCTACCCCTCTCTCTTCCTCTCTCAGGTGGAACCAGACTTTGGCTCCCAGGGCCCCCAGGAGGGCCAGAATGTGGCACATGGACCCATCACCAAAATAACTAAGAGAGAAGCATTGCAGCTGCCGCCCAGTAATGATTCACTTCAGGGAAATGCTTGCTAAAAAGATATGAGCTACTGCAGGAGCACACTGTGTTCTCTAGATATCAAAAATAATCGCTGAGAAATGGAAACTTGATTTTGTGCACCGAGCAAAGGGCACAGGAAGCTATTGAGGTGGTCTCTTTTTCACACAGTCAAGATGATAAGGTTTAATATTACTGACTGATAAACGAGGCCGTCCTTCAGTATTCGGCATTACCGACAGATTGTAAATGCTTACTTGTACATTTGTCACACTTGGAGACGTCTAAACTAAGTACAGTATTATTCTATTATAGTTTTGATTGGTCGGCTTTGAATGTCCCCTACTTTTATGAAACATTTTAAATTCTTAACTCTTTATTTTCTAATATTGAGTTAATGGAGTAGTGAAGGGAAAAATCACGTTTAGCCCTGTTTTAAGGTTACTTATGATCATATACAATGGTTCAGATCAAAAAGTTGACAAAACTAGCACTTTTGAGAAAGTCTGATAATTTCTACCACTGTTGTCATACAATGGATGTGGGTGGGCACCTTGAAAAATCATTCAAAAAACATGTTAAACTCTCAATTTCAAAGACAAGAAACTCACCAAGGTGTTAGTTGGTGTTCCGACATATAATTCGCCATAAAGTAAGATTGTAGTTCATCTGGAAAGTATTTTTTAAATATTTAGCATAGAACTATTTAGTCGCAGCACATACGTGTGTAAACATCCGCAAACTAGGTAGCCTAGCAACATAAACAATAACAATAGCTACCGTAAGTAGTTCCGCTTCCTGAATCCCCTCTGCGGATTGATCTACATATCTACAACGGTCACGTCAATACAAGTCAATGGATTTCAATTCAAATGATCAATAAAACACTACATGATTCATACTTTGCGGCAAATTTGATGTCAGAACACCAACGGACACCAATTACCCCCTCGGTGAGCTTCTTGTCTTTGAAATCGAGAGTTTAACATGTTTTTGAATGATTTTTCAAGGTGCCCACCCACATCCATTGTATGACCTAAACGGTGGTAGAGCAATTATCAACTTTCTCAAAAGTGCTAGTTTTGTCAACTTCTTGATCTGAACCATTGTATATGATCATAAGTAACCTTAAAATAGGGCTAAACATGATTTTTCCCTTTACTACTCCTTTAATATTAAGCGTCTAAAACGTTCATTGCAAGTGTCTTGAAAGTTCCTTGTCCTGTCAAGCCTTGAATGCCTGATGTCTCCTTGTTACTGTACATTGCTGTAACTGGCTGGCAGAAGGAAGTGGCAGCAGGAAGTGTCTCTCTCATTCAAATCCAGACAGCAGGTCAGTGAGCTGCAGTATCCTGATCCAGTTCTCCCTCCATTTCCTCCTCGTCCTCATTTCCTCTTCTCTCGTCCTCCCCCTCTCCAATCCCCCCCCCCCCCCCTCCTCCCTCACTCTCCCTCTCTCCCTACATCTATTCATGAATGGCCGCTCTTAGCAGAAGTTACCCTTGGGGCCAGACCCAGGATCAGTTACCCTCCACAACAACCTTCTTAACCACTGGGAAGGAACATGTGAACTGACCTTAGAGCAGTGTCCAGGGGCTGCTTCATCATATTAAGCGACGGTCGAATAAGGTTGCAGGGACTTGATTCAGACTGCAGTCATCCTTAGTGACCTTTGGAGTCTTCGAGGACTGATCTCGGTTTCAGAAACACACACACACACACACACACACACACACACATGCACATATGCGTGCACGCGCACACACACATGCTGGAGAGCTGTGTCTCAATGTTGTTTCTTGACTGCTCTTCTCCTCTAGGAATGGGTCAATGGGAATCCTTTGGGATTATATTTCTGTTTCATGCACAGCTGCAGCCCTGGCTTAGCAAAATCTATGTTGAAATCCATGTATACTATGTGGGAATGCTTGATACTGTAGTGGGTGGACATGTAAAGTCTAAGAGCATTTTTGGCATTACAGGATGACATGAACAGAGGTTTGAAATATCGGCAACATTCTTCTGAATGTATCAGCTCTCACTTTGGTCTTTTCTCTCACTCAAATACAAGCAAAGCCTTTGTAAGGCTACACAAGCACAGTTATGATATGAGAATGAACTCAGGTGGGTGGCATGCTGCAAAGATTGGATTGGAGATTTGAGAAACACAACACACACACACACAGACACACACACACACACACACACAGTGTAAGAACGTGTGGGTGCATCACAATCTGCTGCATTGAACCATCATTCTAAGAGAGGTCTCTGTGTGAAAAAATGCATTTCCATGAAGCGTGGGTTTATTCAGGCGTGGTTATGGCGTTGGATGTAAAAATCTCCACTGAGACTCAACGCTCCCCCTAAGCATTATATTTGTTATAGTGTGTGCGTGGGGGGAGGGGGGGTAAATTAACTAATCAAATCATATCCATATTAGTGCACTCAACTCAATCAACTACATATCCTCAAGTTAAATATTGTTTTGTCTCTTGCCTCGTTATGTTGAGTGTCTGCAGGTGTAGGCCACACCCATTAATTGCCTGCACCTGTGTTGTCCTTGCATCTAATGTTTATTTAGTGGGACATGAGGGAGAACATGTCTGTTGTAGTTTTTTTTATTTTTTTTACATCCGTTTTAAAAACAAATATGTATTGCTTTTGCCACATTCAGTCTAGCTGAGTCTTTTACTTCTAAGTGTCGGCCAGCTTCGTCAAAGATCCTCGTGATGGGATGTGTGGCGTGGTGGACTCTTACTGCGGCTACGGCCGCCATCATGCAGGGAACAGGCCGAACAGATCCGTCTGTGTCCCCCATCCAGCTGCATGCGTTCTTCTCAGCGCCACATTCCAACATGGAATTGCACAACCTTGTTTGTTCTCTCACCCCCCCCCCCCCCCACTCACTTTTTCATCAGAGATCTGAGCATGTTTACATGTTTTTTTCGGTGCGTTACATTGTAGTTCTGAAGGAATTGAAACGCATTTGTTTCATGCCAGTACAGTAGCTATAGGCCTGCCCTTCCGTCCCCATCCCCCTCGCTTCCAATTTACATTAAAGCTCTTGCTCGGGATGCATTTAGATTCCTAGGGTGTACATGGATCTCACATGACTGCGTATTACTGTAGTCAGCTTGAAAGCCAATGGGGTTCCTGTGTGTGGCTGACGTCAGGGAGGCGGGTCGGGGGCAGGTTGGTGTGTGTGTGTGGAATTCTCTCCGCCAGGCTGTCGGCTCTTGCACTGAGGCGCGGTGTGTGTTAGCTCGGCTGACCTCGCACTGAATGGACTAGATTCCCAGCCACGTAAGTACAACACCGCGGGAGAGGATGTCTTGCTGAATCGAGGGATAGGCCTGGGAAAGTCGGCCATCCCCTCCTTCCAGCAGCTGAAGACAATTCATTTGGATTAAACGAATTTGTCGCAGCGGACTTCGACTTCTGAACACAACAAAGGGCTCAGAATTCTGGACGATTTTTCTCTCCATATTTGGTAGATGGCAATCAGCAGCTAGTGCATGGATATGGTCTGTGGAGCAAGGCCCGTGCGACACTGACCAAGGAGGCTAGCCGATGCTATTGCTGTTACATTTAGTCTTGATATAAATACACAGTAACTTGCAACTCGGTTCACTTCAACCGTAAGTGTTTCATCTCCCGTCTGCAAGCTTTAGACGACGAATTGTTTCTTTTTTGTGAAACGTGTCATGCAATTTATCGAGTCGGCAAGATTAGCCGGCGAGCTAGCTGTATGCTTTCTTTAGCAATTGTCATTACAAAGCTGTCATTTGATATTTTCAGTGTTGCCTTTGTTAGCTACAATTTGACATTGCGGTTCGCGGTGTCAGAATTTGCTGAAGCTCTTTCTGCACAATTGTGCAAAGGTCTGCCCTCTCTCTCTGCAAACAATGCTTTTGTCAGCTATCTAGGTAAGTCTTTTTTCTAACAAATGTTGAAATAAGCTAGAAAGTTAGATAAGACTTGGTAGTAAAACCTGTCCAAATAGTAAGACATTCACCCTTTCTTTGCATGCACTGCACATATGAACCCTCAAACGCAATAGATCGGTCTAGTCTCACTGTTTGGTGCAGTTGCAGGAAAAGCGTAAGACCAGCTCTATTTTTAATTTCAACTTGAAAATATTGTACATCTGCATCGAATCTCTGACTGAAGTTAAAAGCCAAAGAAAGAAGACACACAAGTCCAGGACCCAATTCTGTTGGACGTATTGCATCGAATACTCATGAACATACAGAGGTCAAATCCCATTAACATTTCACGCTATGGGAGATCACGGCACAAATCACACGACTTTGAAGAATTGTCTTGCCTAAGGACTACAGAATCGAACCAGAGTTTTAGTCCCAACCTAGGTTCCCCTAGCCCGCCTGAAACACCTGACTCTTCGCACTGTATCTCCTGCATCGGGGACTACCTTTTGTTGGAGCCCCTAGAGGGAGACCACGTTTTCAGGGCCGCCCACCTGCACAGCGGGGAAGAGCTTGTATGTAAGGTGAGTCTACGAGCTAAGCGTTTTATGGCCCATTGAATTGATTGACGGCTGTATGAGTCATGAGAACAGCGCAGCCACAGTGTTACCATTTTACATTACGCAAATCCCCTCCAAACACTTCTAAATAGGTTTTAGATCTTATAATCTAAGATACAATCTATAGTTGGCCGTATCATGAATGTCTTATTAATAGTCTTTATTTTTTATTCATTCTCGAATTACAACACTAGCGCCGTTTATCAAGCGTTGTTGATGGACTGTAGTCTGTAGGCTACAATGCAAGCAACCAGTTAGCCTCCTGTAAATGTTTTAGACCTTTTCGTTTTTTGAATGCAAATGCT
This sequence comes from Borostomias antarcticus, assembly GCF_949987555.1. NCBI lineage: Eukaryota > Metazoa > Chordata > Actinopteri > Stomiiformes > Stomiidae > Borostomias > Borostomias antarcticus. The sequence goes on along the minus strand of NC_140239.1, from coordinate 26,696,393 downwards.
CCAGAGCCTCTCTTGCTATGACATGTCGAACTGCATTATGCAATGTGTATTGAAATGGCCTGTGCAGCAGGGAATATTTGTCTGCGCATATTTAATGCATGGATTGGAAATGGAGAACGCAGGAGGAGTAATGGAAAAAGTGAATGGAGAGCTAGGCATCTCAGCTGTGTGGTTCTGGTTGCATGATGTAACACTGACAGAGGAGTGAGTAACCACGCACGCTCCTCTCTCCCAAACTCCTGACCATGGCTCTTTGTTCTCCTTTGTCAGAATGTTGCCTTAGGTGCAGCCCGCGCACCGGCAAAGGTGAATTCGTGGCTCATGTTTTGAATATCCCACTTGTATAGAGTCCATCACAGTTTTCATGATATGCACTTCAATAGAGAACGGAGTTGCCTTAGTATTTCATAAGCCAGGTGGACTAAAGTAGTTTGCGGGTGACTTTTAAGGTGTAGTTTTGCTTCTCATTGAAAGTAGGGCACAGAGGGGTCTGATTGGATCAGCCATCCACGTGGTGCTCCGGTAGGCCGTCGGCCTTGAAAGTGCACAGGGGCAGATTGAGGGCAACCTTCGTCTTTGTTTCCACTTTACCCCACACATTGTGTAAAGCACAGTATGGATTAGGTCTAACTGTACTGCCTGTTATTGGAGCAGTCAAATGTCTGTCCCTTGAGTATATTAAAGCGTTGTGGGCTATAAGCAGGATCGTTAACTGGCCTGATTAATAGAAAGCGGGTTTATTGGCCCAATGGACTCACAAGAGCAACCTCCCAGACTATGACCTGAAAACGGGTTAGGAAATGGGTTAGATTACTATGCTAGGAAATGGGTTAGACTAGGTTGTACAGCCTTTGGCACTGCTGGCAACATGTTCACTATCTGACTTCCCTTATGGCTCTTCAGGCAACCGGGTTTCCAGGCAACATTGAAGATCAATTTCTAACGTATTCCCATGGTTAACTAGTTCCTGCCAAGGCGTATAGGCTGTGGCTGTTGAACCTGGCGGGCTGCAGGGCGTGCTGGCTCCTCTAACGAGGCCCGCGCTGCGCGTGTCACAGACTGAGGCGGGGCGGGGAGACCCTCTGCTCTCGGCTGAACCGGCTCCGCCGTAGGAGAGGCGTTGCTATGGAGACCGAGGGAGACCGCCGCGACCCCGGTCTGCGGAACTTTGCCAGTGCCCCCGGCTTACTCCCGTTCCCTGGGTGTCGGACGGGTAGAGCAAGATGGTAGTAGCTGACTCTAGTCATGAGATGGCTTTGTAGGTCTGTTTTTCACATCGCACATCTGTCCGTATTCATTAATCCCTAAAGAGAGGATGAAGGATACTAATTCAGTTCTAGAATCGGAATGCACTGCTGCTCTAGAACTCTAGCCTACAGCTTCCCTTAGACTAAAATCAACCAATTTACCATAGAACGGGATAGTGAACTATGTCTCTTTCTCTCGCCTTCTCCCTCCCTGTCTCTCTCTCTCTCTCTCTCTCGGTCTCTGGTGGCAGGTGTTCGACGTAGCTCGCTACCAGGAGTCCCTGGCGGCCTACTTCGCCCTCGGCCAGCACGAGCACATCAACCAGATCCTGGAGATCCTGCTGGGCGAGACCCGCGCCTACGTCTTCTTCGAGAGGAGCCATGGGGACATGCACTCGTTCGTCCGCACCTGCAAGAAGCTCCGGGAGGAGGAGGCCGCCAGACTGTTCCGTCAGATAGCCTCGGCCGTGGCGCACTGCCACGACAACGGACTGGTCCTCCGGGACCTGAAGCTGAGGAAGTTTGTCTTCAGGAACGAGGACAGGTGAGGGAGACGACGACGACGGACAGCCTGACACTGTCCCTGTGTGCATTGTTTACTTCCTGTTTTCTTTAGTTAATAGGCTTTAATGGAGATTTCGGAGGTCATCGTACCGGGAGCTGTTAGGCCTACATTGGATACACAGGCGACTGTGGTTTAGTAGGAGCAGAAGGATAAACGAAGACGAGTCCCGGCCAGATAGCTGAACTGCTGTTGAACTGATGAGCAGTGACCTGAAGCCAGCGCAAGCTTTGTGTGACAGATGTGTTCCATTAAATTGGGCATTGTTGTCATGTAGCACACAGCTGCCCTGCAGAGTAATCGTTGAGAACGGGCTGTTACTGACCCCTGCTGGTGGTATGCGCACACCGCACCCCAGGCGTTGACTGTTGCCATGGAGACCTGCACCAGCTAGCCACCACTTTCTTTATTTAGTTGCAAGCGAATCTTCGGTGCGATTTCTGGCCCCCTTGCCGGTATCTGCCAGGCAACGCTCTTAGCCGATTCTTGATCTGCCCCCGAAGTGCGCCCGCGCGGATGGCACAAACTGCGGCATGGCACTCCCATCATGCCCTCGTATCAGGGCACGTGGCGTCATCCTCTGGCCCTGGCCATGGAAAAGGGAAGTTGAGCCGCTCCACATATTTGATTGAAGTGAAACGACCTTGGCTGCCAGGGCCGGAGCTGAGCCAGGGCTGAGACGTCAAAGCCTCTCTTGAATGATTGATGCCTACTGGCTTTATGGGAAGGGGGGGGGGTGCATCTCAATAAGGTTATCTGCTTACGTTCACGGTCTTGGCTCTCTCAGCGCACCTGAAAGGAGGAGACGAGGACGGACGGGAAGCCTTTTTAGGCTTTCGAGACCCAGCCCCTCAGCCCAGCTGACACGACAGTGTGTAGGTAAAGAGAGAGGCCAGGTGAAAGGCGACGCCGCTGCCTCGTGTTCGTGCTGCCAAAGGCTCACACAGCGTACGCCAAGGACCTGACCTGGCTTGTGTCACGGCCACGCGTCACCGACCCACAGTCCAGTAAAGCGTAAAGGTCAGAGGTCACTTGGCAGCCATGTGCAGAATCCTCCAGCACAGCAGTTCGTGGGAGAGCAAGCACCCCCCCCCCCCCCCCCCCCCCCCGCTCAATATAACTCCTCTTGACACTAGTTGGGGTCTATTTTAGCATCTATGTGGCACAGTAACATTAGGTTGAGCATTACTAGGTTTAAGATAACAGCATCATCACAACGTGGGACCTCTTGAGTTCATTGGGAGTGGAGGAATGCTTGGAACTCATCACCTATAGCAACGTAGCTAATTATGTTTGCTAAAGTAACGGTAGTCCACTGGCTCACGCTAAATCGAGCAAAACATGCAAACGACAGATCTGATCACAAAAAACAAACGATCGCACAATTTCTAATACAAATGCCTTTTTTTAAATAAAAATCCTATATACTATTTATAACCAACATAGTGTCGCTGTCGGATGAAAACCACTCCAAAATGGCACGTTTTCAGAATGTTGAAAAGAACATTCTTTATTTTTGAACATAAAATCACATATGACGAGCTGTTTAGCATACATTTAATTGGTCCCGGGGCCAGGAGCCGTTCAGAGGTTGTAAAGATTAGTCCCAGCGTTCAGTTGATGTTGAGGTTGAGGTTTTTCATCTCACAGCAACGATAGACATAATTGTATATTTTTATACATTGAAGGCAGTGTTCCACTGTCGTTACCATCCAATGTCATGTATTCAGTATAAGCACTTGGAATTTGGAATTACAAACGCATACGTAGGTTATGTTTTGTTCTGCAAATTAATCAGCATTATCAACATTCATACTGGGTAAGCATGCGTCACAATTATTCCTTCTTTTAAGAGGTCTCTCAGACAGATTCCCATCGTCTTGCTAATCTGAACTCGGCACTCTCACACACACTATAGAAACGAATTATATCTTTAGGAGAACAGTAGAATTCGACTGAATGGAAAACATCCAAAGCCCCTCAGTGAACAGAAGCCAGTTTCCCCTAATAGCTGCTCTGACTGTCGTCGTAGCAGACGACCTCCCGAGCTGCTGGCACGCGCCTGCTCATATGTTAGAGCCATGTTCTGAATATGCATGAGCCAGTATCAAAGCTCTTACATTCCCTAGTCAGAATGGAAAGGAGCTATTCTCACTCTTCTGGTCTTGTGTGTGTGCGTGCGCGCGTGTACGTGCAATGCCTGTCTCGTTTCTAGAAGCCCCTCACACTCTTCCCTGCACAGATGGGAGCACGTACGCAGCACCGTCACAAGTGTCCCATTCTCGTCCTTGGGATGCGTACCCCAGGCCTCCTCAGAGCCCTTAGTGGCGATGCCTCTGAACAGCCAGCTGTTCTGAGCAGCTCTCGGAGAATGGCAGCCATGCTTGGTGTGGAGAAGAGAGCTTTAATGGAAGGAGGAGAAAAAAACGATCCTGTTATGAGAGTTGACTCGTTTTTTTCTTTCAGAACACGTGAGTCAAGGCTGTTGGAAGTCATCTGTAATCGCTGTTCTTTGTTAGATTGGAGAGGCCTTTTCAAACGGGCCTATTTTTAGACTGGCATACTGTATGCTGGCTGGGCTCTTCAATGGAAATGTCACATTTAAGCCCGGGGGCAATATGTGTTCCACTTCATGTATTTTTTATTTTACTCTTTTCTTTTTTTTATTGAATAAAGGCAAAAAAATAAAATAAACATAAGTCATTATGGGTCATAGAGTCAGTGTGAAATCACAATTTACACATTACACATGTCCCAATGTACAATACAACATTATTAGATTATCCATGGGCATTATATCAGTGGTGTACATACATAATTCATTTCCTCCAGTACTTGTTACATTTCTCTAACCTAAGCCGTAAACTAAAAGATAATAAAAAATACTGTATATTTCATTTATAATCCCTACCCATTAGCCCCTTGTTGGAGGATCAACCTGGAGCCATTTACGTGTTATGGCTTTCCTACTACTTGCCAAGAGTATCTTCAATAAGTACCTATCCTCATCTAGAACAGAGTCTGGGACTTTCCCTAGGTATAAAGTAATAAATGAGTAGTCAATTTCCACGCCCAATATCTTTTCAATCTCAGTTGTCACCTCTCGCCAATATGGTTGTATCTTGGGACAGGCCCAGAAAATATGAAAATGGTCAGCCATAGAGGATTCACATTGCCTCCAACAGAGGCCCCGGGGTTGTACACCTGTTTGCAGTACTGTTAGTTTGGGCGTGATAAAAATCGTACTAGATTCTTTCACCCAAACTCCCTCCAAGATCTGGAGTTGGAAGTAGTTGCCTGTGTCCCACATTTCGGTCCAGTCCTCCTCTGCTATTTTGGAGTCTGACTCTCTTTCCCATTTTTGTTTAATGTATTCTGTTGATTGATTTCTAGAGGCTAGTATACTTCCATACAGTCTTGAGACCAGCTTTTTATTATCACCTGTCTTATATGCATTAGAAAATATATAAATCACGTAGCATTCCTTCTCTTATGTTTTTTATATTTTTGTTAAAATAATCCCTAACTTGTAGGTATCTGTAGAAGTCCCACTTTTCTAATCCAAAGGAGTCTGATATGTCCTGATAGCTCTGCATTTGCCCACTAGAGTGTTCCACTTCATTTAATGTCTAAAAGCTACAGTGTGGACCGAAAGACCAAAGATGTCCATCAGACTGAATTACTTGACGTGTAAGCCTAATACTAGCTCTGTACTTGACTTGACTTGACTTGATTAGGGGTCTATGAGGTAGATTCATATCTTTTTGTTTCTGTCCCAGTGAGCATGAGAATTTCCAGACCATAAAACTGTCAAAAGCTTAGTAACAACCATTATTGGTTTCCCCCCCCGCAACGCTTGTTCTGCGCTTCGGAAACGCCACAGCTCCTGAGTGACCTACCTTCCGTTTGCCATCCTTCACACGAGTGGCGGTCCGTAGCGCTGATATCAGTCCGTCTCCCCCCTTGTCTCCCCCAGGAGCCTCGTGAAGCTGGAGAGCCTCGAGGACACCCACATACTGGACGGCCACGACGACTCCCTGTCCGACAAGCACGGCTGCCCGGCCTACGTCAGCCCCGAGATCCTCAACGCCAGCGGCAGCTACTCGGGAAAGGCGGCCGACGTTTGGAGCCTGGGCGTCATGCTCTACACCATCCTGGTGGGCCGCTACCCCTTCCACGACGTGGAGCCCGGCTCCCTGTTCAGCAAGATCCGCCGGGGCCACTTCAGCATCCCGGAGACGCTCACGCCCAAGGCCAAGTGCCTGATCCGCAGCATCCTCCGCCGCGAGCCCGCCGAGCGCCTCACCTCCCGGGAGATCCTGGAGCACCCCTGGTTCTCCTCCCCCGGGTCCGCGGGGGGCGCCGGGGCCCAGGGCCGGGGGGAGAGGGAGCAGGAGCAGGCGGTGCCTGAGGTGAGCATGGAGGAGGAGCTGGAACAGTTCTTCAGCTGAGCCAACGAGAAGCACAAAAGAGGGGAGGAGGGGACTATGAGGCCGCGGTCAGCTTGCCGCCGCGCTCCCGCAGAGCATAACTGTAGTTGTAGTTTAGCAGCTGGACATTTTGTCACTCACTAAAAGCGGTCCATCCCTTTTTTCCACCATTCCATGGAGAACCTGGAGCCGGCGCCCGATTGGGCGAACGGCACACAAACATCACTGGGGGCGGGGCGGACTTCAAACAGGAGTCGACGCTGCTGAACGTGAAACACGCAAGTCGCAAACGATGTAGCAAACATTCTTTCGTTTTCTGTTTAGTTAATTCATGGTGCTCTACAGGTACAGACCGACGCCATGTTGGGGCACTACGGTAAGCACGAAGGGACAGGGGACCTCAGCCAAGGAGAACAAAACAGACTGCGACGTCACTCCTCCATGAGTTCTCTTAAAGCTAGCACTTGCTCCTTCATAGAACTAGGATCAGCTAAGCCAACCCAGAAAGCTTACCTTCAACCATGAGAGAGATTGAAAATGTCTGTTTTGGTTAGAAATGGGATAAGCCTCTACCTATTGTCACAATCATCACAAGGACAGATATGACCTCATGTTTGTTTTGTGTCACATAATTGTTTTTTCCCCAGTGTTTGTCACATGTAACCCCCCCCCCCTCCCTACATGACCTTTTACATTAGTTTAGAAAGCTCTTTCACTGACATAGAGGACAGATATTCACGAAACAACCGTGCGTATCCGTTTTCGCTAACTTGTGTATTTCACTGTCCTCTCCATGTAGCCTTTGTGTACTGTATGTATTTCATCTCCCTACACATCTCCATTTGTTTTAACTCGATGGTCCTGCTTCTTTTTTTTTGTGAATTCTCACGTGTCTTTTAAGTTCACAATAACCTTGTCATTGTTTTTTTTTAAGCTATTCCATACCATTGTTACTGCTGCTTTGATATCTCTCCCTTAACCCCTCATCTTTAACCGTTCTTGTAAAGCCTCCAAACGTGGCATCATGCACTTGATTCGTACAGGTTAGGTGATTGATCGGTTCCATCTCTTTAGTCAAGCTTCCTCTATTTAAGTTCAGCTTTTCATTTATAGGAACGAAAACAAAATGTTTTATTTAAATTGTAACAACTATATAAATATAAATATATATTATATATATTTAAAGAACATTGCAGGGTTTTTCTTTTTCAGAGATTCCTTTTTCATGTATAATGTACATGTAGGCAATATTTTGGACAAAGGACAGTGGAATGGGGGAAGAACTCTGTCCGAAGCTTTAGAATAAACTATTTTTCTTTTGTGCCAGTATTTCTGTGCCCGACAGCCCATGCCACCAAGTCACCCTTATTTGTTTTAGACTTGACACCAGTTATTATTCAGCGATACTATTACTAAGACATGGTCTCCAGTACCTCATGTTAGTTTTCTAATGCCTGCGTAGGTTCTGTGAAATGATCATCTGAATGGGTACCCGTGGACATGTTTTGTCGTATCTCAATGTTACTTGAATTTGTGTTTTTATCTAGTCATTGGCATGTGCCCTATGAATGCTATAGTCTGCCTAGCAGCGGGGAGGGGGGAGCTTTTTTTTTCCTTGTTTTTTGGGTTATTTTTAAGAAAAGTAAAAAAAAAAAAAAAACCTTAAAATTCTCAATATAATATTTTCTGAGTTCCTTTTTAAAACGACTAGCCTATTGCTTTCCTTTTGTGTTTCCTAGAACGAGCTATTCTTATTTAAGTTGGTGCTGATTTGGTGCGTTAAAGGAGTCCTTTTCTTTTTGTTTTCAGAGGGGGGTGATGCATGGTGGGGTATCTGCCTCGGATGTTTTGATTGTAACGTAACAGATTCTGGTGTTTTTGTCAAAATTTATTCAGTAAATAAAATTGTGAACTGCTCATCCTGACTCTTTGCTTTTCTCCACAAAGCTGCTTTTCATCCTTTTGCCCGTCGAGAAGCAGGCATCCACATTTTGTAAAATGGTCACTCGGTACCCAATAGTACAGACAAGGCACATTTACTAAATCTGGCACCAGCCCCCCATTCAGCTAATCCAGTCAAGCAGATATAGATTCAGGGGTTTACTTATAGGGATAACTTTGTGTGATGGAGAGAATTTACCCCTGAATGACAACTGCTGATTAGATATTGAGCGGCCTTCAGCAGCGGCCCTGTATGCTGTAGCCAAATCTGTGCAGTATACGTTATGACAGTTGTTGCCAGACAATCCATCGATTTCTTCATTGTCAGTCGAGCGCTGAATGTGAAACATCTATTGTCCTGTAGGAAGGAGCAGAGGATTTGACTTCACCCTCACCTCTTTCTCTCTCACAGACATTGAAGAAATGATTTCACAAGCGGGGGATTGCAAAAAGCACTTTGGAGCAGACAAACTGTTTCCTGGTAGTGCTCTTATAACAATTCCAAAAATACATACACTGTCTGATTGCCATGACAACATTGTGTATCTGATAGGCCACCTGGCCTGTTCAGGCTCCACCGACCTCTCTGTCAGTTCCTCTCTCTCTGTAGGATTTAATCACTCCACATCTCATCTGTTCCCCCGACAGTGAACAACATCATCTGGTGTGTGTGTGTGTGTGTGTGCGTGCGTGCGTGTTTTGAAGTCGGCAGTACTGTTGGACTGGACTTGACTGCACCTGTCGTGTCCGAGTGGAGTACTCCTGATTAAGGTTATATCTATCAGATGAGGGAGGCAGCTGCTGCAGAGCCAAGAAGTCTGCTTGGCTTCCACTAACACACACAGACAGGTCAGAGGCTTGGTGCCAACGCCTCCCTGTCACTTGCCCTTTGTGCCTTTTTTTTTGTCTATTAAGTTCATTGACACTTCATTCACTAACTGAAACAAGCAAGGAGTTGCTTTATCAGAAAAAAAAACACCCTGATGATGCACAGACACTAGTCACAGACATCACAGTCATCATCAGCTCTCACGCTAAGGAGTCCACACACAACAGGGTATTGAGCTGGCGTGTGTTCATCTGCCCCCTAGTGGTGACTGTGTAGAACACGCATCTTCAGACGAGGATTCACAGACCTACAGCTTTTAAGACCTCCAGTGTCAGTTGTGGAAGTTGAAGAAATGTTTTAACTTATACTTGCCTCAATAAAGATGACATATTTCTTGCTTTTTAATAAAGTATATATTGCTTTTGCTTGTGGTGATATTGCAATCAGGAATGAGTCTCTTTCCTGCCCCTGAAGGGTGCTCTGGCCTGTAGGAAGGTCTCCACGTTTTTGTTTTGTCTTTTGGAGGGCCCGCAACAAGACAACCTCATCTCCTGACTTTTCTCCTGAATCTCCTGACCTTTCACACCAATCATGAATCAATCTGATTTTGTCTAATTGTATCTGACGGCTACTACTAATGTGCTCTTTCTCTCTCCAAGCACGTAAAAAATAAACTATTGATTGTCTGTGCAAGTTCTCCTTATTGATTATTGGATTCATTACATCATTGATTTAAAGACTGTCTTACATAGTCTTTATTTGAATCTAACCCTAATGTTTGATTCAAAGATTAGAGTTAGATGACCTGTGTGATGCGGCATACTGGGCTCCTGCGGCATACTGGTGAAAGCGGCCAAAAAATCCATCCCATGCGAACGTCGCAACAGCTACAAACCGTGCTGGGATGCGAAGTGCGAGAGTCTCTACTGTGCCTTCCTCCGAGCCCCCTCAGGAGCTGAGTCAGACAGACTTGCCTCAGCCCTGCTGTCTACACTCAGCCGAAGGACACAAGAGCGCTGGGAGAAGGCCATTAACTCCATCAACTTCTCACACTCCAACCGCAAGGCATGGAGCATCCTTAACAACCTCACTGGTAGGTTCAGACACTCCTCTCGTCACTGCCCCATCTCTGCAAACAAAATTGCATCACAATTTGTGAAAAGTGGGACACACAAGAGCAAAGACCACAAATCGGCACGTCTTGTGGCAAAAGAAGTGTCTGACCTCTGGAAGGCCACAACTCCTAGCAGTAATATCTCTAATATCTCCAGTTAATTCACACCGGAGGAGTGAATCAACTCCTCAAGATCCTCGAGTGCCTCATCTACGCCCGCGTCGAACCAATCATCGACCGTGGGAGATCGACCGTAGATCAAGTGACTTTGATGACTTAAAACATCGAGGACAGCTTTTCGGCCAAAAAGAAGGTTGGAGCCGTCTTTATAGACCTGACAGCTGCCTCCTACACCGTATGGCACCACGGCCTCACCTGCAAGCTGCTCCGCCTGTTGCCGGATAGGCACATGGTCAGCATGATCATGGAGCTTGTCCAAAACTGCAGCTTTACCCTCACCACTGGTAGTGGACAGCGAAGCAGGTTGCGACGCCTTAAGAACGGCGTCCCCTAGGGATCTGTCCTGGGCCCCTCCTTTATAACATCTATACCTACAACCTACTGAACATAGTCTCCAGGAAGTATGCCTACGCAGACGACCTTGCGCTGGTGTACTCCGCTGGAGACTGGCAGGCTGTAGAGGAGACCCTGAGCCAGGACATGCTGGCAGGACACTAGCGGCATACCTCCGGACATGGAGATTGAAGCTCAGTGAGGCAAAGACAGTGTCGGCAGCCTTCCACCTTAACAACAAGAAAGCCAAACGCGAGCTCCGAATACACATCGATGGAACACTCGTTCCTTGATAGGAATCAACCTATCTTGGCGTGACATTGGAAAGGTCACTCACTTTTCGCTGACACCTCGAGTCACTGTGCAAGAAGTTAACAGCTCATGTGGCATTGATGAGGCGACTGGTCCGATCAGGCTGGCGCAAAAACATTACTTACATTACCACAGCACGTCTTGCCTGCCGGGCCGTGGAGCCTAACCACCTGCTCCAGGACAGGCTCGCTGCAACAGCGGAGCCTTCCCGGCGCCTCAAGTTGAGACAGCCTTTTGTGCCTGCCGCACGGGATCTCCTGCGGCAATGCAGAGATCTTAATATCAGAGGCAGGATGGAAGACTACAGCTGGCGTGCGGAGAGGGAAGCGAACACCTCCAGACTTCATGATTTCATCCCGGCCGCCGGTCCTTCCCCCACTGGGATCAATCAATCAATCAAGTTGGATTTATATAGCGCCCTTCATGATACCCAGAGCGCTTTACAGAGTCCAGTATTCATTCAGACACAGTCATACCGGTGGTGGTAAGCTACATCTGTAGCCACAGCTGCCCTGGGGCAGACTGACAGAAGCGTGGCTGCCAATCAGCGCCTACGGCCCCTCCGACCACCACCAACATTCATTCACATTCATACGTTGCATGTCTTTATGATGGTGGGGGAAGCCGGAGTACCCGGAGGGAACCCACGCAGGCACAGGGAGAACATGCAAACTCCATACAGAAAGGACCCGGAATGATCGACTTACCCAAACCAGCGTGGGTGAGGCTTAATCATGTCCGGACCGGCCTCGGACGCCTCCGCTCATCGATGCACATATGGGGCTTGGCATCCTGTGCGCCGTGCGAGTGTGACGCAGAGGAACAAACCGCAGACCGTGTCATCCAGGACTGTCCGATATATCAGACACCCAATGGAATGCATGGCCTGAGGGTCGTGGATGACGAAGCGGTGACGTGGCTCCTGGAGGTGTGCTCGGATATATAGCCCAGGTGAGCCCCTCACCCAGGCTCGGGGTGGTAAAAGAATAGCCCCTCGGCCCCTAGCCTGGGGGAAGAGGACGAATCAACCCAAACAAAGAAGAAGAACCTCCAGTACTCTGTGTCAAGTCGTTCTGATTGCATCTGCACTGGGATCTAAATTTAGAAGATCTCCAAGTTAAGAAGTATAGTTAATAACAAGATTAAGATTGAAATGTGACTGCAAGCCACAAACACATGCCAAAAGATAGGATTCCTTCAAACCGAAAGTATCACACCCATATCAATAAACTCAGGGTGACAAAAATACACTCACAAACACACACATGTACACATGTAAGAAAGCACACACACACACACACACACACACACACACACATACAGTACACACACACAACAATACATAAGTGTGCCTCATGATTCATGGCACAATTATGCGTTTCTGTTCTTGTGTAGTGATCGTGAAAGCTGTACAGAGAAGCTGCACAGAAACTATAAGTACACTGTTGCAACATTTGTGTGTTCATTGCCTGGCTGAACGCTTTAATGAAAGACAGCACAGGGCTTCCTCATTAGCACCAGTTCCAGTAGCAGGGCTATCCACAGTATAATCCCAGAGGCTTTTCAGGTTAAGTGCCTTCGACACAGGCTCTCTACACTAGTCCAACTGGGGCTTGAAACAGCACGGTCCTCCAGCCCTTATTCCCCTTCTAAACTACTACAACTACAGTGCATGAATAATTGATTGATCCAAATTAGAGTCGTGTTTGTATTTAAATAATGAAATATATATAAATAAAATAAAATAAACACAAAAAAAAGATTCACAGATTTAATTGCACCAATAAATTGCTGTTGCATTGAGAAGAAAATGGGTGTTAGACAGATGCGCTGCTCCGGGGCTAAGCTGAGCACTAGCTCAGCATACTTAATACTCTACACATCTGGTCTCTTGGTCAATTCTCCCAAGCCTAAACAGCCAATTATGGGGCACAGACAGGGTGCAGCTTTCCACTATCCCAGCTCACTGTCTATTTCTATGTCTTTATGGGGGCATATAATTCCTTTCCAGAGACAGACCAGCCGATACAGGATTCTGTTTAACAGTAACAGTGTTTTTTCCTTTCTAGTGGAAAGACAGAAGCACACAGCATTCTCCTTTCTCCTTGTTCTGAAGCAGCTAGCTGGTAATTTCCACCAGGGGTATGACTACTCTGCAATTCAATTAGGCCATAGAGCTTCCGTTCACTCGTGCATGACAGGGGAACAACAACGCACTCTGTGCAGTGAAAGTCTTTCATTTTACTGAGCCAGCCCAATTAAAAGTTGGTGTGTTTACGGAAAGGCGTTCCACTGATGAGGCCCTTGCCTGGACACAGTTCCAGAGGTTCTTATTGTCACAGCACCATTAGAAATCCTCAAACGGAGGCATAATGGATAAGGTGCTTCTGTGTGTGGGTCACCTGGCACAGATCCAGAGTTTGTGGGTCCCCTATGGGTCCTCTGGCAGAGCTCTGTGTGGCAGGCCACCAAGGCAAACACGCAGGCAACAGATGGCCTCTGTTGTGTTCCACCCGTCCGTGGAGAGAGAGCGAGCACCCGCGCGAGAGAGAGAGACTGGGGCGGGGGCTGGGGGTTGAGTAAAACGTAGCATTCACTCAGGTGGATGTCAGCCATATGTGAACTGGCTTGCAGGCACACACAGTTTGCTGACGAAGGCTCCACGCCGAAACATTCTTTCTTTCTGCCCATTAAAATGGAAATGTAATATAGCCTTCATTTGAACTCTACCAACCGGGCATTTGGACACTTACTTATTCAGGAGTTGTGCGCTTTACCTCTTTTTCTACACACAGCTTTGCAGACATCTCCCATTGGGGTACACACACTCTGTTTCTAGCTGTGTTGGTACATATACAGTGCATACACACACACAAACACACACATTTATAAATACTGTACAGTGTACTGTAAGACAGACATAGCGTTGTAATGGCATTCCAAACAGTAAGCCCATTTGAATCTTAAGTTGTCGCAAACTCACCACTAGATGGCGCTCGGTAACAGAAGGTGTGGTGCTGACAGTTGATGAAGGGAGAGGGTCCTGAGCCTGTTTCCATGATATACTACTTGGCAAAAAAAAGGCTCTCTTGAGCAAAATTTCATTTATATTTTTGTTGGACCGAGGGGAAAGCTGAAGCTTTCAAATAGGCACACAGCAGAGACTGATAAATATTTAAAAATGACAACCTGTAGCCTATGAAATGTAGATCTGCATCGAGGGGGTGTGTGTAGGTACCCTACAGAGCCCCTATGTTGGCTTAAAGGAGTAGTAAAGGGAAAATGCATGTTTAGCCCTGTTTTAAGGTTACTTATAATCATATACAATGGTTCAGATCAAAACGTTGACAAAACTAGCACTTTTGAGAAAGTCTGATAATTGCTCTACCACCGTTTTGGTCATACAATGGATGTGGGTGGGCATCTTGAAAAATCTTTCAAAAACATGTTAAACTCTCGATTTCAAAGTAATTATCAGACTTTCACAAAAGTGCTAGTTTTGTCAACGTTTTGATCTGAACCATTGTATATGATCATAAGTAACCTTAAAACAGGGCTAAACATGCATTTTCCCTTTACTACTCCTTTAAGGCCATGTAGGCCTACATGTCATGAAATGCAGATATCTGATGATAGCCATGCCTATTAATTTCATGAAATAGGGCAACTATTTAGTAAGATAGTACAGAGTAGGCTGCTAGGGGGGTGGATTTTAAACAAAAAAATAAAATAAATGAATAAAAAGATAGATGAATTAATCTATCTGACATAGCCTATATCCTGCGGGCCTCTGGCCAACTGGCCTTTTAGTATCCCTTTACAATCATAGTAGCCTATGCTCAGATACAGCCCATTGAACAACAACACGTTAAACCACATCTTGGGGGGAAATGCTCAAAAATGCATCCACCCAACACATCCATGTTGGACAAACCAAAGCTGTTTAAAACAGGCCCAATAGATGTTTCGTTATGCAATGTATGATGCTTCCATGAATATTAGCCTTATCTTTGGTGAGGATTTACCAATTATCTGGTCAGTAAACAGCGTAATCAGAACCTCAAGATGACAAAGTAAATTGGAGGGGGGCCGTGTGTGCTGTCTCTGTCTTCTCGCACCCTTTTGTCAATAGCCTATTATCCTCTCTCTTACACTTCCAGCACACGCCTTAAAATAGATTTTTGGGGCATTGTTTTCTAATTGCAGCAATTCGGAGTCACTTGAAGCATAGGCTCGAACATTAAGACTTACAGCCTTTAGAAAGTGCGTGGGTAGAGTTGAATGGAATAGAAGCCAGAATTACAGGTTTTCCACCAGTGTATTTTCAAAGCCATCAGGACAGGGGTATATCATCTTGTTTGTCTCGTTTTCGGTTCCTAATGGATAAACTCAGAGGATGCGAAGTAGGTCTATAGACTAGTGGATTCTGCCGGTGGCTGCTGGGGTTGTTGTTGGTGTGTTCCTAGTTTAGAACCATCTGAGCATAGCTACAGAGCCGTTAAAGCCCCCAAGGTCTTGTGAAGGCGTATATCTGAAGGGTTGTTGATGTTTGCAATAATTAGGTGGGCTAGCTTGTGATATTCCCACTATTTCTTTCTTTCTTTCTTTCTTTCTTTCTTTCTTTCTTTCTTTCTTTCTTTCTTTCTTTCTTTCTTTCTTTCTTTCTTTCTTTCTTTCTTATTATTCTCCCCAGTTTTTGTCTCCTTAACTACTTCTTCATACTTTGTGCTAGAAACTTCAAATGTTAACATGTTCATAATGTTCAGCTCTTTAACGGATCCATTCAGATTTATTTTTTATTTTTTTTAATAGTTTTTTAGAAATGTAACTTTAAAAAAATGTTTTTGTCTCATTGAAACTGCTTGAAACTTCTTTTGGAATGTTCAGAAACGATATGTTTTAAGAGTGGTGGCAGCAGTTGCTTTGAAAATATTCATACATTTTGTAAACTGCTGGCACTCCTTCAATTTTGACAGCTCACACACATATTATATATCAAAATGTTCACACAACTGTGCTGATTCGTACAATGTAAGTAGCTAAGCTGTGTGACTTACAGTTTTCGCTGTATGACGATTTGTTCGACAACTGTGCTCCCCATTGAAAGGTATGGCACCGCACTCTCACTTTTGAGCTGTTAATTTTGCATTTTTACCCTTTTTCTAACTTGTCACTATGCCTACAGTTTTAACAGCTCATACACATATTATATAGCGAGTATATAAGTATCTAAGCTGTGTGACTTACCGTTTTTGAGGTATGACGATTTTTTCGGCAACTGCACTCCCCATTGAAACATATGGTGCCGGGAGGCGGAGCCTAACCAGCACGCCACTATCCACGCCATGGGCCCCACAACTCAGCCCCTGAGTGGGCTAGAGACACACGGTCTTCACCGGTGGAGTCAGGTAGGTGGCCTGGAGAGAGGTACACTGTCCCTGACTGGCTCTGACCTGAGGGGGCGGAGTCTCACCACCACGCCACAGAACCCACTTTTCAGGCCCCGAGTGGGCTAGAGACACACAGTCTTCAATGGTGGATGCATGGAAATTGCCCGGGGGTCACTGTACTGTCCCTGACTAGCTGTGACCCAAGAGGGCGGAGCCTAACCAGCACGCCACTATCCACGCCACGGGCCCCACAACTCAGCCCCTGAGTGGGCTAGAGACACACGGTCTTCACCGGTGGAGTCAGGTAGGTGGCCCGGAGAGGGTTACACTGTCCCCGACTGGCTCTGACCTGAGGGGGCGGAGTCCCACCACCACGCCACTATCCACGCCACGGGCCCCACAACTAAGCCCCTGAGTGGGCTAGAGACACATGGTCTTCACCGGTGTGGGCGGGTAGGTGGCCCGGAGAGGGGTACACTGTCCCCGACCAGCTCTGACCTGAGGAGGCTGAGTCTCGCCGCCACTGTCCATGCCACGGACCCCACAATTCAGCCCCTGAGTGGGCTAGAGACGCACGGTCTTCGCCGGTGGGTGCATGGAGATTGCCCAGTCCGTAGTAGTTCTAGCAGTAGCTGTTACATACAGCTGCAGCAGCTAGCCCACCTCACATTTTCTCCAGGAAATGTACTTTCTAGTTACCGCTGTGCTATCCAGCAGGCACAATATGCTTAGTTGTTTCTGTAATGATAGCCATAACCAGCTATCAAGATGAGGGTCTCTAGGCTACATCTTTCAGTTCCCTTCAACAAATGAGGCATATTCGTCTGGTGTAGCTAATTGTGAAAATTTTGAACAGAATCCTTCAAATCCTTCAAAGAATTATTTATTCAAACACTTATTCATACACACTTACTTACACTCATACACTAATTTTATTTTTCCTACATTTTTTTTTAAATGTCATTTTTTTCATTTTGTTTTATATGACCTTTTATCTGTTTCTTGCACTTTGTCTTGATTTTTTTAATGTCTCGTGTATAGCACTTTGAATTGCCTTGTTGCTGAAATGTGCTATACAAATAAACTTGTCCTGCCTTGCCTTAAAGCATAGGTTAGGCTACAACATGTTCTCACATACAGCCTACAGTAGGTTACAAGACAGCTGTTTTTCTATTTTTCACCAACTAATAGGAGAAACAAATGCTTTTCACTAGATGGCATGGTATTTCTCAGATTATTATTCAAGAGGTTCAAAAATTGCGTTCACAATGTAAAGTCACAAATAGTCAGCACGTTACAGACTTATTCTACAATAGATTGAGTTCATTTTTTTGTCTCAAAATTAGACAAAACTAGCACTTTTGAGAAAGTCTGATAATTGCTCTACCACCGTTTTGGTCATACAATGGATGTGGGTGGGCACGTTGAAAAATCATTCAAAAAACATGTTAAACTCTCAATTTCAAAGACAAGAAACTCACGAGGTGTTAGTTGGCGTTCTGACATATAATTCGCCATAAAGTAAGATTCTAGTTCATCTGGGAAGGCTTTTTTAAATATTTAGCATAGAACTATTTAGTCGCAGCACATACATGTGTAAACTTCCGCAAACTAGGTAGCCTAGCAACATAAACAATAACAATAGCTACCATAAGTAGTTCCGCTTCCTGAATCCCCTCTGCGGATTGATCTACACATCTACAACGGTCGCTTCAATACAAGTCAATGGATTTCATAAAATGGTCAATAAAACCCTACAGGATTCATACTTTGCGGCGAATTTGATGTCAGAACACCAACGGACACCAATTACCCCCTCGGTGAGCTTCTTGTCTTTGAAATCAAGAGTTTAACATGTTTTTGAATGATTTTTCAAGGTGCCCACCCACATCCATTGTATGACCAAAACAGTGGTAGAGCAATTATCAGACTTTCTCAAAAGTACTAGTTTTGTCAACGTTTTGATCTGAACCATTGTATATGATCATAAGTAACCTTAAAACAGGGCTAAACATGCTACTCCTTTAATGTTTGTCAGCTTTAATTGCATTTACAAAAAGTGGACATTTTGAGAGCTCAGAGTAGAACCTGATATCTGTCTTTCTTATTAGCTGATTATAAACGTTACTCATTAATATTACTAAGTATGTATTATACATTCTGTACGCTATGATTCAAACCAGCAAAGAAACCAAAAACATGAAAACGTCAGCACACACACTAAATTTGTGTTATCATGTGTCCATCATCACATCTGCCACAGCAAGTGACTTGCAGCAACAAGGAGTCTACTCTACAGATAATAAGATAGGTACATGCCACCTGCTACTCCTCATGGTCACAGTGCTTGTTTCAAACATGTGCTCTACTGTGTTCTGTACAACAGAGATCTTTATTCAAGACCACATCTAGAGATGAATAGGACAGACCTTTTAATGCACACACACGCACACACACATTATGCACATGCACACCTCTCCTTTTCATGTAATACAAGTCATTTATGGAGTTACATTCATTTTGCACATTTTCTGCTCCCTCAATTCCAGTGTCTTTCTCAAGGACAGAATGTGTTGTGTGTGTTTGCATGTACCAGCAGTTACAAGCCCAGGTGACAAGCACAACACAAGCTACTCACTATTCACATCTCCATCTCTTCTGAATAAAGGCTGTTCACAGGCAGATACTGTTTTCAGATTGTATTCTTCTCTTCCCTATTCTTTTTTGTATAACACCCCTGTGGACCTTGAAGCATAATGTATCATCAGCCAAATTATAAAAAAGGATGGCCACTATTATAGATGTGGTGCTGGTGTAGGTTACTTTTTGTCCCTTGTGCCCAATTACTTGTGTTTATAGTCTCTTATTTGTTAACTTCATTGGACACATGGGGGTCAGCATTGCTGCATTGTGTGTGTGTGCCTGCATTGTGTGTGTGTGTGTGTGTGTGTGTGTGTGTGTATGTGTGTGTGTGTGTGTGTGTGTGTGTGTGTGTGTGTGTGTGTGTGTGTGAAAGAGAGAGGAGGGGAAATGGTGTTCTCACTATTTCATTTTAGTGAACGCTTAAAATTTGAATTAAGATTTTATTTTAATTGATTATAAAATAAAGGAAAATAGTAGGCTATAAGCAGTCATATCAGTATAGGTATACCACAAGGAAGCTAGGGCTATGTAGTCATTTAAATTGTGATTCAATATGATGATAAATGGCTTATTTTTTTATTCTTGTTCATATGCTTTCAAGCTTTGTTTTTTTGGACACAACTGTTTAGTTGCAAAGTCTTTGTACATCCATGGGCTAGGACCTGCCCAAAGTCTTTATACATTCATGGGCTAGCTTAGCCTTCTGGCTCCTTAGCCTTCTGGTTGTTCATGGACAAAATATAAATACAAAAATTTGGGTAAAAAAAAGGGTAACACTTTACAATAAGGTAGCCTACACAAAAAATGATGGGTCAATGAAGGACTAGTTACTACTCTGTAGGCTATGATGTCTGGCTTTAAAATAATGTAGCCTGCACAATAAGGTAGGCTACACAAGAGTAGGCTAGCCTAACTAATAATTAGCCTATAGGCTAGCCTACTCTTCAGTAAGCCTACTATAGAAGTCCCCATCAGTACTCATTAACTAATCTCATAGTTAATCAGTAACTAGGCTAGCCTACTCATTAACTAATCATTGGTTCATCTGTATCTACTGTAGGCTATGTTAGCTTATACCAAAACATAGCCTATAGGCCTAGGCCAGGTGAGATCATTATCTTTTTTCGGGTAGCACTTTACAATAAGGTAGGCTACTGAGTAACTAATGAGGTAGGCTAGGCTACCAATGATAGGTTAATGAGTAGCCGAGTTACTGAAGGGGACTTAGTCCTATAGACTTAAGTAGGCTAGGCTAGGCTAGTTAGGCTACTTATAGGAACTAGAGAACAAACTGGGAACTAGCCTACTAACGTAGGCCTAGTTACTGAGGAACCAATGATTAGTTAATGAGTAGCCTAGCCTAGTTACTGATTAATGACAGTAGGCCTATAGTAGATAATGATGGGTTAGCCTACTAGAGAACAGACTGGACTAGTATAGCTTATGTTTTCACAAAAGAGGTAAGAAATCGAATAAAAAAGAATGACATGTTGACACCGGTCCCCAACATCAGGCTCAACGAGTGCGCGTGATGAAGGCTGACTGACTGACTACTTATTTATCTCCCGCCATTTGGACACCTGCGGGTGCGTCGGATATAGGGTCGAGCCTCGTGGAAGGCAACAACTGCCAACCACCCGGACACTGGTTTGAGTGCTTTTTCGTGAAGCCCGCCACGATACAGCAGCCTTCCAATACAGGCTATATATTTATGTAATTCCATACACAGGCAAGCGAGAGGCGCTATAGGGCTCTGTAGAAAACCCAAAGTGAAAGGGGAGGAGCGGTACTGGGAGTAAAGTAGCCACACGGTGTGTCGTTCTCACCAAGCATTCGCCTGCATCTGAGAGCCGACGCTGGCGAAGAGCGGATAAAGACGCGTTCATCTGCCAAGTCCCGACCGCTCCACTGGCAACAGAGAAACAGGCAACAGAAGCCCACAAAGCCCACCGGACACCTGACAGAGAAAAGACGGGCTATAACAAGAGACAACGTTATACATTTTGCCGTAAAATGCAACAACAGTCTTTGCTGGATAAAGACAGCATTCACACATAAGCGTAGCTAGTCTACCTATCGAAACAAGGACAAACGCCGGGGACAGAAGCAGCGTCCGGAGGGGAGGTAACGGTAAGCGGACAGTCTAAGCCAGCACTGGCCACACAAGCTGCTACTTCATACATTTCTGATGTGTTACGTGACAGGCTGGGTTTAACAATGTGAACCTCTCTGATCGTAAATAGCCTACATTGCGCGTCGTTGTTATGTGTGTCAGAAGGTTCATTTAAGCCACCCCTAGCTGAGCACCATAATATAGCCTAACCAAATGGGGTGTGCGGCTCTCACGTTGTGCGCAAGCGCTGCGGCTTTGAGAGAGAAAAAACTTCCTGCACGGCTTTGGATATTATGTAGCTGGTGTCAGTGTGACATTACTGTAGGCTAATGGTAGATGGGGACAAATATCAGTCTGGCGTAGACACTGATAAATGATTACACGGCAAACAGCACCACAGGGTGCTGTTGTCATCGTTAATCCTTGGTTTTTGAAAGAGATCTATTGTTCTCCATGTTCATTTCTTGTTCAAGGTGTTCGTGCCTATCCTTATGCTTAGTTGTGATCGCTCGCAGGATATCTAACGGTAGCCTAAGCTTATAAGGCTACAATAATAATAATACCACATCGCCAATAGGCTAGGCTACCCACCTTTAGGTTGAACAAAACAAGTTCATACTCTTCACAGTTAGGTCCTATGTTAAATTAGATAACATACTAAGTAGCAATAATCCCTGCTGTCCAGCATCATCAAATCACCACACACGCTTAACCCTTGTAATTAGCCTACCATTGCTGTTGCGAAAAAAATGAAAGACAAGAACACACACACACACTCTCTCTTTCTCTCTCTCTCTCTCTCTCTCTCTCTCTCTCTCTCTCTCTCTCTCTTTCTCTCTATCTCTCTCTCCCTCTCTCCCTCTATCTCTCTCTCTCTCCCTCCCCCCCAGGTTTGATAATGACAGCTTTATGATACCATGGTGCTGAATGCTGCTCACCTCACACTCATACATCCACTCTCACCAACCATAATAATTCATCATCATAAACCTGTACATAGTACACAGTACCTAAACACACACTTCCATTTGGAGATGGATGTGGCCAGGTGTTGTTATATAATAATCCGTCAGTTTGCCCTGGTTACAAGCGGTGACACTCACATTGATAATACTATAAGCCTACCAGGTACTGTGAATCAAGTGTGGGATTAGGGGCTTTAGTCCCAGTCATCCCTGAACAGGTAGAGGGATCGGTGCTTGATGAGGTGAGACCATACATTTTTTAGGGGCTTCTGACCTCCGCTCTACAGGGGGGACTGGCTCTGCATATTTAGAATACCAGTACTCAGTCAGAGACCACAGCAATGCAACTGTGTGTGTGTGTGTGTGTGTGTGTGTGTGTGTGTGTGCATATGGCATGGCTGTGGGTGAGTGTGAGACTGGACCTCTACGAACATTCTCCTGTGATAAACATTCAGACCATGCGTCTTCATCCAGCAGTACACGAGGGAATTACCTAAGCCTGTTTGGATCGAAGCAGAAGAGAATGCTTAGTTTAGATGAATGATATTATCTCAGGTAGGGAGTCTCAGCGAGGGTTCAGGCTCGGCCTGTAATGGAGCGTGGCAACATGTGGAGCTCCTGCTGGAGCTCTGATGAAGTAGGCAATCAACCTGTGGTTTATTACCCTGCTATAGGCTACTGGAGCTACTCAAGCTCTAGGATAATATTTTAGACAGTTAAGATAAGCACAAACAAAGAACAGAACAAAGATAGGCAGGGCTGTCATTTTGTGAACGTAAAGCCGTGTACTAAGGTAGTTATAACAGGAGAAAATTAATAGGAATATTCCTGTAGCTGTCATTTTTGGTGTTACTATAACCAAATAGGCAGTCATTTCATCACTAACCATCAGGCAGTTTTCCTGCTCTGATTTTCTGCTGCTGCTTCGACACTGACTGCTGTTCTGCTTTGATGGTTAGGCACTACATTAGTACGGGGATCCATAGATCCGGACAGTCCCTTTCTTTGAGTAAGATTCTGATCCACTTGCCTTGATGGAAACTCACTGCTGTTCAGCCATGCCAGGCCTGAGCCTTACATGGTCTTAGAAACCTGGGGGATGCTTCTGCTGTACTGGCAGTGGTGAGATAAACACATTAAGCTCACATGCTTTATACGGCGGGACGCTTAAACGAGACAGTAGGGAGGACAGGCATCAAAAGTCCTATGGTGACAGGCTTTCTCTCCGAAAAACAGACATGTTTTCAAGCCTCCTATTCTGGAACTCTAGATTCTCCTTATTGAGTCTCAGCTAGCGGGCTATTATTGGGTTAGTATCTGGAATATTTAGTGATGGAGGTGTGAATAAAATTTCAGTCTCACTAATGTTACCCACACCATTTGTTCTTTTCTTTGTTTTCCTTACTTTGTAGTTCGTTCCCCTAGAATCAGTCTGTTAAAACTACAATTTGTTTCTGTGACATCACTTCCCTGTCCTCTTCATCCTGTAACTACTTCCTTTTTCACGTTATAAGATATCACTTTCGAGTCCCAGTCCCTCACTCTCGCGTAGGAAACACTTCCTGTGACAGAGTCCGTTTTGCAAATCGTAACATAGAATAAAACTGTCTTTTGTTTGAAACCAGCTTGAATCGACCACATCGCGTACTTAAACCAAGTATAGATTTTCATCCATAGAGGCTACAGCCAAATGGTAATATACTTGCTGATGCAGATGGGGCAAGAGGCCATGGGCATTTTCTAAGCTCTTTAGAGACCAGTGAACTATGAAAGTCAGTCTTTTCAGCTGCCCTTTTGCACAAAGCCGATCGAGGGGTGGTGACGGCAGTACAGTATAATAGCACTAAAAGCCTGCAGTTTGACTGCATGGTTACCAATAGTCTCGGAACAAACCTAACCTTGCAAGCCCAGGAACCACAGAGATTGAGACAGTAGCCTGCTCTCCACCAGCTGAAGCTGTTTTAGCAAAAAGGTTGAGTAAAATATTGAGTATGGTCGATCATATCCATCAATACCGTGTTTTTGCTATTTGACTTGCCAGTACATAGATATATATACATCATTTACTTGGTTTGTTCCTCAATAGATTCCAGAGCTATTTGTTTTCTGTCTCAGTGCCGGTGTGGAGCAACATTTTCATTGTGCACCACGCCACTAAGATGCCTGCCATTGGTTGTCTGGTATGCCCTACAGGAAGTGGAGCAAAAGCCAACCCTCCCCTCAATATGCTATGACGCCATTAGGCCTCCAGCTAGCAAGCTGACACCCAGAACCAGGGCCAACGGCCATACTTATCACACTGGAGCCCAATCCCAGATCCACCCTCAGCTTCCAGTACTTGGCATTTCATCTTCATTTCATCATTGATACGTATACTGGGAGACATCCATCCAGCCCAACAGAGAGGACCCAAACAAACCCCCTCAGCTCTACGTGAAGAGACAGGGCTAAGAAGTTGGAAAGGGGCCTACCTATGCATACACATTTTCCAAGCCTCTGCAGGCCATGACACTGCTGTGTGCCGAGTGCACTCTGAGGGGGGGCAGGCCAAGCCTGTTAGCCCCTCGTGATGACACTGCAGATCTGTTCAATGCAAGGGTGGGTGGGGGGGCTGGACAAAATCTCCCCTACCTTCTGTCTCCTTCTGGCAGGCTCGTCACCACGCACCTCCATTTGTTTATGCAAATCCCTTTTAGCCGGGCTTCTGTGACTCTGGCTCTGCCTTGTTAGCGTGCGAGTGTGACAGCCGCGGCTCCCCTGGAATCTCCTTTATAGACCGCACAGTCGCTTTAATAAGGTGTGTTTTATTAGTTTATCACCCGAGAATAAACACTTGTCCTAATGAAATATCAATTCCAATGCTTGGAATGTCTGTTTTGTTTAGTTTTCTTTTAAAGACAGAGTGTATGTCAGGACTTGCTGGAGAGAATATTCTGGGCCTTCCAATGCCAGTGGAGCTACGGGTGCATTATGCAATAATTCATTTGAAGTTGAATAATTGAATCAGCCATCAGGAGTGTGGCGGTGCTGTGCCGGGCATCAAAGGCAGGCCTGGGGGAGCAGAGCTCAGACTGTGGTCCTAATACCAGGCCCCTGGGCCGTAGATAGATGGACCTTAAATGACCCCTCAGGAACCCAGGCTCTTACAGCCATTACACAACATCGTCACTGACTGGACTTCAATTTTTCCGATCCCCCCCTATCCAAAATCACATTACAAGGTGTCACAGGAGTTAGTCAAGGCCAGCTATAGGGATGCCCGCGTGCGCGTGACTGTCTGTTGTGTGACATAGGTCTGCTTCTGTGGGACTTTTAACTAATTAGCTGCCTTGTTTGAAAGGTTTTGTGTTTGCGATGGTTTTCCTTACAGTCCCCAACAGGGTGTGAGTGACCAAACATCAATCATTTGTGGCTGTGTTGTCCTATAGATTGTTTAGATGTTGATGCGTCGGAAAGAGTAAACAACAAACGTATATATAAAATGATATTTGTTGGTATGATACCAACAAGCTGAGGGCAGTGTTGGCTGCTGGGATCAGACAACAGAGTATAATTAGTATGAATTAAGTACCCAGAAAAAGGTGTTGACCGTCTCTGTAAAGTGTTCTGGTTGTCCCTCTGTCAGTCAACAGCGGAGAGATCACATCACGGAAGAGCCCCAATCTGACATGCAGCTACAAACCTGTCTCAAAACATAAAGGTTTGAAGATAATGGGAGTATACATAATACAGACTTGCAGCCGTACAAGTCCTGTACCTCATTTGCATACACCAACTGTGAAAGTTGAAAGGTGGCTCTTGAGTTAAGAGGATACATAAATCTTGCATTTGTGGGTGGTGTGAGCTGAATCTGTAATAGCCTCCGGTTTTGCATCCTGTTTGTTATTGTATGACGCACATTTTTTCTCTCGGATTAGAATGCAATATGAAACTGGCCCTAGACCAACCACCCGATGTTTTGAATTATTGATTTCTTTTTCATTTATTCACCGTGCTGTATCCTGTCAATAACGCGTAAGTACCTGACACACTGGACAAATACCTGACTGACCATGTTAATTAGCTGCTCTTGCTAATTGATTCACCCCATCTGGCAATGCATAAAAAAGAAAAAGAGAGCTTAGATATTTATTTGCTTTCCAGGTAGCAGTCTCCTCTCACTGTGACTGGTACCACTGATACACAATGAATATTGTGTGGATAAAATTGCATGTTGCGACATTCATTTAAATATGTAGCCAGAAGGCTGCACAATTATGAATATGAAAATGAAATTGTCTACTGATATTAGTTTCCATGGGAGATTTTTTTGCTGCTGATATGATGTAGCCACTAGGAACATAGCTCATATAGCCTACTGCATCGTCTGTTCAAGTGGAAACTGTAGTTACTTCACTTCAGGTCGCAGTGTAACATGGTGCAGGGGACTTGGAAAAGCAACATAATTATTGCTTAACATCTGCTGCCAAAGGAATGAACTGTGAAACTCATATAAGGAGTAGAGAAATAAACGTCTCCATGGAAACTTAGAAGGAGTCGTGTGGCTTCTGAGTTTGAGGCTGGCCCAGATTAGGCATTATGTTTCCATGTGCTACTGTTTGGATAGTCACCTTCTTCAAAGACATTGGCCACAGAAATTCCCTGCCATAATACGACTTTCCATAATATCAATAGTATTCTGCTGAGCATGCATGTAGGGAACCTATGTTTTGTAATTTCTCTTTTGCCTATGGGTCTTTGGGGTATAATGGTATAGCCTTTCCAAGGAACACATTTCTATTCCTCTGCATTAGCAACCTTGGCCCAACAATCCCTCTCCCTGAACATGAATTCATTGGCCTTTGGAAAAAGTAGCCATTTGATTTTATAATAAAAAAATCAGTTCTTTGCCCTAAGGCAGGTTAATTGCTATTTGTTTGACAAATAGGCTAGTAGAAGGGCTACCCAGCATTACCTTGCATTTACAAGAGTTTTACTCTCACATATAAGAAACATTGTTATATATGTTGGCTGAAAATGGTCTGTTAAAATTCTGTTTAATTTAAAGAGAATATAAGTATTGTGAACAGTTCACGGGAAATGAGCACTAGCAGCTTTTGCAGGATGTAGTCAAGGGGATGCTGTCCAAGTTTGATTATTAAGGCTAGCTCTATATCCAGACCTTAATTGGTCTCTGCTGATTGCTGAGAATTTTGATTAAGAAATACCATTAAAATTAATGTATTAAGCCTGAAAGTCTGTTTTGCAGTCAGGGGGCTATTTTAATCAATTGATGCAGATGATTTTACGATAGATGTTTTTGATAACTTCCATTAATTTTTTAATTATTTTTTTATTGTTTTTTATTTAATTTTATTGAATGACTGAAGTTGTATTTCATTTATATATATATATTTTTTATGATTTGATTAGCCAAATTTCTATTCTATCCTCTATTTAAAACAAAAGTTTCTGTGAAACTCTAGATTAATATTATTATTATCCAGAACACACAAATACTACTTCATCATTCCTTCTCATTATTCATTTCATCCACCGGTGACTTTTGCCATAAAGTACGTATTATCCATTAAAAATATTCAAATTGCTGCTCGGAGCAAGAGGAGACTATATAAATCTATAAGGAGAAGTCAATGAGGTAGTTAATGATCTTGTGTTGTGCCGAGTAATGGAAAAACATTGCTTATTTCATGGCAAAGTAAAACATTTTCCTTTGGGTTTTTCCTGCTATTTTCTAATAAAAGAGAATAGTGGCAGTAAAGAGAATAGTGGCAGTAAAACCAAGTAGCTTGGGAAACATTTTTGTCTAGCACACTATCTGAGTTAACTATGTACAAATGTCAGGACTACTTGCAAAGATAAGCATCTCAGTGTTTTGGAATTTTCATGTAATGCTACAGCATGAGAATTCTACAGTACAACATGCCAGTGTTAAATGTGTTTAATGATCCCTTTAGTAAATTGTGAGGCATCACTGAGGTCACCTCAATTCCTGCACAATCATAATAATGGATTCAGCCCAGGAGTTTGAAGCAGCACATAAATAATTGTCTATATTTGCTGACAATATGGAATTTTCAGAAGAAATGCAAGAAAAAAAGGCCTCAAACGAATGTCAATCGTCAAATGTCATCGATAGTCATTTCCCAATTGCAGTTTCACTGGTTTCAATTCTACCACTGTATGCTTTACCTCTTACCTCTTAGAAAACGATTGAGATGTGGCAATATTTTAGCATAATAATGGTCTGTGTTGAAGATCACATTACTTCAAGACAAAAAAGAATTGGAATTTAGTATATGGTGGCTCTGACAGTCATTCTCTCTCTTTCTCTCTCTCTCTCTCTCTCTCTCTCTCTCTCTCTCTCTCTCTGGGATGGAGTCATCCCTCAGAGATCACTTTGCAGTGGCTTCCAAAGGCTGCCACAATGGGAGAGTCAAAGTCCCTGTTTAGGAACAACAGAGACACTGTTTACTTCATCACAACAGAGGTCTTTGAAATGTCCTCTCCTATAAAGAATGCCTGCTTTGTAGTCCGCCGATAAAAGCAGCACTTTCAGTTCCTGATGTAATATTAATTGTTGTTTTTCACGTTCGCCTGTGTCCTATGAGTGTTCTGCTCTGCGCCTCTGCTCTTCGTCATTTGCTAGCACATCCCGGAGATCATGTTCAATTCCAGCCATGCCTTCAGACTGACCTTTATGTCTCGTAGCCTGGTCTGCCACTGACTTCTAAGCGTGTGCCCAGGACAAATGTACTGCCTTTTAACTGACAGGTCTAGCACCGCAGTGCACTACCACACAGAGGAGTCGTTTGCTAGTTCTGTACACTAAAGATCCTTATGTACTAAAGATCCTTATGTACTAAAGATCCTTATGTACTAAAGATTCTTATATACCAAAGAGCTTTTTGATGCAATACACAGCACTTCTTTCCCAGTGGTTTTGTGAGGAAATAGATGAGAGAATTTGAAATATCAAACTGCCTCTTTGTATGATAGGGTCGCAACAAACCTACATCAGTTTCAGTGTGCCTATTCGCTCTCGCCAATGCTGTTGTTATTGTTTTTGCAGGTGTAGGCCGCAATACTCAAAAGATCTCATTTGTCTGTGATGAGCATCACCATCCACCAGAGACCAAAGGTAGGGTAAGATATCAAAAGCTCATTATCTCATGTCCCAGTAAATATTTAATTATCCTGAAGAGAAAAAAAACAACAGCCAAGCCCCCAGAGGGTGAAACGAAATAACCATGAAATAACTATGAAATATGATTCGGCCAATACTACCGTTCTTGAAACAAACATTGAAATATGTAAGGTGTTTTCTCTATGACTTGTCTTAAAGACTGATGGTGCGTTTTAGAGGCGCTGTCTCTCAGCTCTGTTGTTTGTCATATTAAAACTGCTATCCTCACATATTATTTCACCGTGCACATTATTCACTGTCAAACGTACCTGTGCCAGGGTGTGATGCAGAGAGATTTCATGTCATGCTACTGTATCTCATCCCATATTATTCTCAGCAAGGGGTTCAATGGGGGAGTATTAGTTCGAGTCAAGTCAAGACAAATATATTAACTATATATAACTTATATATAACTTATTTTTGTTTGTTTGTGTGGAATAAATACCAATTTGCAGTGCTTGGTATGAGTGCAGAGAACAGGTTTAGAATGAGCCTACAGTAGCTCTTAAAAGTTTGGACCTCTATAAATCAAGTTCAGTGTGAAGCACTTGATTCTGTGGTACATTTTACTGTGTGTGTGTGTGTGTGCGTGTGCGCACGTGTGTGTTCACCTACAGTACACATTTCTATAGCCCTGCGCCGCTATTGTAAGGGGCTGAACTACTGGAATGTCTCGATCCACAATGCCATTAATTCTGCTCGAATTGTCCGCTGCGTCCACAGAGTGACCTAGGTCTGCCTTTGTCTGTCACTCCCTGTGAAGATCTCAAAACCCTGTCAGCAAGCAAAAACTCAGTCACCAGGCAATTATGGGTTTAGTGTCCGGTCGCGGGTCATTAAGAGATGGGATTACTGCCGGGCTGGAGGACCCCGGGAATGTGCAGTCTCCTCTGGTGGCCCCCGCTCACCACTGATGAAATAGAATTGAATTAATGGGGTTGCTCACTGCGGAGTCTGATTAAAACCACACACTGCCTTTGATCCCAGAGCAAGGTGACCAGGCCTGGCCCCCAGTCGAAGGTGGTGGTGGGGGAGGTTGCGTGTGTGTGTTTTTGTGTGTGTCCGTGTGTGAGGCTGTGTCCGATGAGGCTGTGTCCGTCCCGGGTCAGTGCGGCGCTGATTAACTCTCCTCATTAAGAGTGCCGGGCCCCTTGCCTTTGCTGGGGAGCTTCAGGTGCAACCCCCCCCACCCCCCCGCCCCTCCCCCAACCGCCCCGCGCTCAGCTGTCTGATCAACGAGGCAGACCAGCCACACGCACCGATGCTCTCTTCATCCAAGATCGGTCGACCCGCATTCAAAACGAATCAGTGTATTTAGAGAGAGTAACTATGCTGTTAATGTTTAAAACCCAATAATGTTAGTAGCATTTTTATAGGTTCCGGACGCACCTCTGCAAATCTCCCCAGAGAGGGATAATCATCCTCGGTTCAGTGGAAAGCCCGCCGTTTAACTTTTAGTTTGGGCTTTCTCAGGGATGCGGAGGATGCTACTAAATTATCCAGCTGAGGTCAGACGTGGCGCTGTGGCACAGCGATTTACTGTCTCCTGCCGTGCGTTTTTCACTGCCCACTGCCAAACAAAAACAGTGGACTGTAACAATGTAGCGCTCTGCGCCTCACCTTTAGAGAGGCAACTACTGCTGCCGTCGTCCCCAATCGCCAGGGCCGGGAGTTGTTTGTTTTGCTGGAGCTGCCTGGTGGAATCAACTCTCCTAGCCTGGCTTACGCAATGACAGATGACAGTCTCCTGTGAGGAGGAAAATGGGTCTCCTGGCAGCGAGACAGACAGAAGCAGGCCCAAGCAGTTAGACTGAGGGGCCGTCAGCTGCAGGCCAGCGTGCTCTGCTGGTTAGGCCAGCAGGGGCCACTGGTGACGGGGAAGGGGGTGAGGGTGAGGGTGGGGGTGGTGGAAGGGCCCCTACACCTCTCCTCATGCTGACCAGAAGAAAAAACGACTACACTGCACCCCTGAGAAAAAGATATTGACCATAACTGATGTTTCAGACCAGCAGGGGCCGCCGGCAGCGGAGGGGGAAGGAGGAGGGTACTGAGATTTCAGACATGCTCACCGGATGTGTCGCTGTGACGTCGTAATGTCGGCGAGAAAAAAACGGCAGCAGATTAAGTCGTTTTAAATGAGCAGCGCTAGATTAGCAACCGGTTCTAATTAACCCTTTGGTGGATAGATGAAAACTCCAGTCCTTGGGCTGGCGATTGGGGAGCTACTCCTATACTCCTCGATAGGGGGGTCTGCCCTGGCCTGCTGACAGAGAGCAAACCTCTGCGCCACCCTTAACATTTACCATGATCCAGCACAGTCAGGTACTAAGCTGTATAGACAGAAAATAACGTCAGCTGCCTGCTGTAAAGGTGTCAGCTAAGCGGAAAAAGTAATGATTCTAATTGACTTGACCTCTGAAATGGACACCATGAGCTGCATGCATGTCTGATATTATCCCCCGGGCAGCCAGGAAGGTGCGTAACACATGTATTTGAATAAGGTGAATGACCTCGACTCTGTGTGAGCGAGTGTGTGTGGGCGTATAAGAGAGAAAGAGAACAGCAAGGTCATGTTTTTGCCAGTTCCTGCTCATTAATGGAATTCACTCTCCTACTAGCAGCACAACCATTGCCATAATAATAACTCCTCTCCATGGTGCTCCCTAATTTGTAGCATGGGGTTGCATGACCACACACGCACACACGCACACACTCATGCACATATACCCTTATATTGCTGTCACATAGACATTGAAATGGTGTCTCTCACACACACCCAGAGTTATTAAGACATAAAGAACAGCAGGGAGTCGGGCGATGCTTAAATAAGCGGCTTACACACACACACGCACACAAATGCGCACAGACACACCCCAGGGGCCCAGGACACAGCAGGGGTCATAACATGACATCTCACCAGGGCCATTGAGCCTAATATCTGTGAACGAGCAGCGCTGGCGTGCAAGCAAGCAGGCATAATCAGCATCAGCTCCAACACAGAACAGGCCTTTTAAACAGCAATTAGGGACAAAGATTTTTACATAAACACAATCGTGAGGAGAGATGCGCAGGAACCCGAAGCTCTGCTTAGAGTTATTAGCATGTATATAGCCTAGCACGCAGCTACTGCTAGCCATCTTCTGTTTTGTTTTTAAAGAGGACTCAATGGAGTGGCACAGTTAGAGAGTAAGAGTACAGGTGATGGATGCAGCCTCATACAGAGGGAGCTGAAAAGAAAGAATTCGATCTACTGTACTTGACTGCTGAATGCGTGAATGTATCTTGTCCCCAAAGAAAGCTTGTTGCTTTGAAATTCCAGGCTGCCTCTCTCTCTCTCTCTCTCTCTCTCTCTCTCTCTCTCTCTCTCTCTCTTTCTGTCTCTCCAGAGAGCTTGAGATAGAAGGGAAGGATAGAGCATTCCTCATATTGTAGTTCATTATACTGTACTTGTAACAATGCAAGGACCAAGAGTTTCTGACACCAACACAACAGAATGTAATATTGTCTCAGCAAAGCAGGTATCCGCTGTATTTTTTTTTAATGTCTTCTTTCCCTCAAGGCTTTCTTGAGACGTCTGGAATACTGAAATGAGATCCTAGTGTTTGCGCAGTGGTGAGCATAGATCTCTCTGCATTACCAAGCCTTAGCTACTAGAGCTGGTTGGGTCACTCACTGCTGGGAATCTACCACACGCACGCACGCACACACGCACGCACACAGACACACACACACACACACACACACACACACACACCCACACTGTAGTTTCAGAGTCTGTCCGTCCCTCAGCAACCCTGTGCCTATCAGTAGGTCCGCTGATTCTCCCTGTCATCGCCTGTCCATCTATCCCTCCATCTTTCTATCCATCCTATTATCCATCCATCCATCCATTGTAACCTCCCAGGTAGGGAAACAGGGGTGGAGCACTGCAAACAATGTCCACACGAGTAGCTAGTCCGCGCCTTGTTGCATTTATTTAAAAGGAGAACTCAGCAAAAGGCAAAAATTGTGAACGAAAGCAAATATGGTTCCTTTCTGCCTCAGGCACAAGTGGGGGAACTGGTCAGGGTTCTGGCGTCGGCTGCTGAAGACGACAAGAAATCAACGTTAGTAACACTTGCACACCAAAAAGGTAGGTCGGTCTAGCAGCACAAAAACACAGGTCCGCTTCTCAGGTCTTAAGACTACTGTGTCTCCTGCGGGCTGTGCTTTTCAGCAGCGTGGACGGCTCGTTAGCCAGTTGTTTGCAGCCGGTGTGCTCCCAATCCGGGCATGATTGTGGTACGGGTTGCAGCTGGGGCGGAGGGTTGCCGGGGTGACGGTGAAAGGTCGGTAAACCCCGTCGATCACCTGGCCGCGCCGCCCTTGGCGCTGAACTTGGCTGGTCCGCTCGGCCAAAGCTCCTCTGGCCGCTCTACCTGCCGGGCGCTGTCCATGGGGCTCGCGCCGGACAGAACCAAGGAGGATGCTACACCATCCATCCATCCATCCATCCATCCATCTTTCCAACGGTGTTAGCCTGAGTTCTCTGTGTGCGTGGACAACCATTCCCTTCCCCTGCAGTAAAGATGTCATGCAGTGCCCTCCTGATAGCTCGCAGCATGTTCTATCAAAGACAGTCGTAAAGTCAGTCCATTTATTTACCAATGTCAGCACCGTTGTCTTCTGCCTTGGCTCCCTCAGTGAAGTTGCGATGCTGTACTTCAAATAATGATGGTATGATTTCTATTTCAGCCCATGCTGGCCTATCATGGATGTCACGCGGTAAAGTTCAAAGTAAACAGTTGTGTTTGTCGCATTTGTCATACAGGACAATGAGTAGTGAAGTGTGTTTTAAATGAAAGTCAATCTTATGTAGCAAGATGACTATCAGTGTAAGTAATGCATATGGTGCAACATGGCTCAGCTCTGGTATGGATAAGAACAAACATGCTGCATTTATTTCCTGTCTTTTCTTTGTTGTATTTTCCTGTTCAGTCACAATAGCCTCTGAATGATATTAATGTGAATCTGTATGATTAGTAAGGTATCAATCATGTTTTATGAAATGCGCTATACAAATAAAGCTTTGATTGATTGATTGATTGATTGATTTTACAGTAGGCTGTGTGACCGAGTAGCCATAACATTAGTGGAAAGAAATTGTCTGCTTGTCCTTGTTAGTTCTATAGTAGTTCTGTTCATTATACTGTTTTCTAACTACTGAAATGTACTGGAGTTCAGCTAATTTCCCAACAGGGCCTCTTATCAAAGAAATGTACTGCTTTATCATTCAAGGTCGACCAGTCTGAGTGAAATTTTACTTTGTATTAATGATGAATATTAGCCACCAAAGTACTATTGCATATCTCCTTATGTTGACAAGGTTTTAATGGCTGGCTGCAGAGTAGCCGACAACTCATTAGGCTGCATATCTCTATCCTACATATGTAGGGTTGCTCTCTGGTATTTTATGGTATTTTCCACTGCTGTTCACGAGCATGACTAAGGCACTGGGGGTTGGCCTGTGTAGAGCTGGAGGCCAAGAAGAATTATTACCATCCTAAGCACCAAACCAGAGCTCAGACAGACTCCAGAGGCTCCATATTCTACCACTGGCCTGACGCTAACAACAGCATAGTTCATACCTCGCGTGTTTAT
This sequence comes from Borostomias antarcticus, assembly GCF_949987555.1. Lineage (NCBI taxonomy): Eukaryota > Metazoa > Chordata > Actinopteri > Stomiiformes > Stomiidae > Borostomias > Borostomias antarcticus. The sequence continues at coordinate 26,661,508 of NC_140239.1, read as the reverse complement.
TGTAAGACTAATATGACACAAATAATGCATGTTGTATGTGATGTGCACGATATTCAGTGGGTCGGTCGATTCCCAGTGACCACACAGGTCACATGCCGTACATAGGAGGAGCTGAATTATACTGCTGAAAAATATAGCCAACACGGATGCAGGTAAGGGTTCTTAGTAAGGGGGTAAGAAACGGTGGATGGAGATTCCATGTGGTCTGACTGATACGGTAGACCGGACCTTTGGTAATCCCTGTCTCAGATCCACGGGTTGTCCATTAGCAACATGTGTAGAACCATTTGAAGGATCCATGCACAGGCACACATATGTAGTACAGATGTGAAAAGGACTATGTAGCTGAGAGAAGGGGTACCCTGGCCTGAGGAAGCTACATTCCTTCTCCATATGGGATTTCTGTAAATAGTGCCCCCGCAACTCGTCTCCAGCAGGCTTTCAAGCTGAACAAATCTCGTGTCCCTCTTCTCCTGGCACTCAGTGACAGATTTATTTATTTTTTACATCTGCACAGATGCTTGTGCAAGTTTGATTATGCAGACCGTAGCTTGTAAAGTCGGTTTGTCTTTTTTGTTGTTGGTTTTTGGGAGGTAAGGGCAAAACTCCCAATGATACTTCTTTTGAAGATATTTCTTTCTATTTGAGGAGGAGAGAAGTGTTTCGGTACGCAAGGCCGAGGTGGAAGGTGTGCCAGCGGAGGTGTCCTTCAGATACCAGGTGGACGGGCAGGAGGGGCTTCAGAGAGCAGACCGTGGTCGAGGAACAAGGAGGAGCACTTAAAGCTACTGATATTGAGACCTTCCGTGACCTATCAGGTAGATGAAAGGAAACCGTGAAGAATCGGGGGGAGACAGTCGATACAAATAATAAACAACCACATTCCCTTTTGTTGTTGGCTGTGGTGGTTCTATTTAGAGCTTGTTTATCTCGTTTCATTTTAAATCAGGATTGTATTATATTATATAAAACATTGTACCGTACCATATGACTAATATGTCGTTACACATTTATAGACACTCACATATTATTTCTGCCTTACAAATCCTTCAATCATCAGTCAAACGTACATTGTGAGGAGATTAAATGTGACATGTCAGAACACCAGTGAACCACATGACTTCCCTTTGACCTTAACCCTGCAGCAATGCATCCTGGGATTGAACGACACATGCCCTGTCCTCTGACAGCTGAGTGGCGTGATTGAAGCGAAGCTGTCTTTTATAATCACTGTAAATCTGATTTGGAGGTACAGTTCGTAGGCTATTTCAACTCAGGCATCCACTAATATGTTTTTTTTATGAGATTTCCAGTAATCTTGTTTACTTTCTGATTGCTGGTGCACCATCTGTCATTCTCCGCTACCCCCCCACACTCCTCCTCTGAGAGGAAGGTTCCAGACTCCCAGACACATGGGGTTCATTCTGCGTCTGTAGCCGTGTCAGAAACATCATCCGTGGGAGAGCAGCATGGGTCACTGCCCTCTGAGCCCCCTGTCCCCCTTCTCAGACCATGGCAGTCTACACGTCTATTTCCTCACTTCATTTCTCTCTCTCTCTCTCTCTCTCTCTCTCTCTCCTCTATGTCTACGTGCCTCTCTCCCTTGGTCTCACTCTCTCATTGTCTTTCTTTCTGTCTGTTTCATCTTCTATCTCACTCCCTCTCTCTCTTTCTGTCTGTCTCTCTTTCTTTCTCTCTCTTTCTGCCTCTCTCCATTTCTCTCTCTGCCTCACTCCCCCCGTATATTTCTCAATTTTGTGTCTCGTTTCAAAACTTTTCTCTTTTTGCCAATTTGGCCAATTCTGAGCTGAGCCTGTTGTTTTGGTTGTGAAAATCAATAGCCTTTTTCAGCGGAGAGAGAGAGACTGCTATCCCCGTCAGTCCAGCCCTGCCTGACCACGCCTGTCATCTCACTTAATTGCTTTGCTAATATCATCCACTCTCAGCCTGGAATTAGGTCAGTCAGACTCCACTGCCGGAGCTGACGTATGTATATGAAGCTGCCCTTTCTCTCTCTCTCTCTCTCTCTCTCTCTCTCTCTCTCTCTCTCCCCCTCTCTCTCTCAATGAAATGTTACCTTTGTTTCCAAACTATTGAGTTGTCTTTCTCTACTTTTACACGGTTCTACGAGCTGTAGAACAAGGCCTGTGGGTGTCTATGTACCTTTGATTGTGGCATTGTGTCTGTGCAGGAATAGTAGGCTAATGCTAGCCTGGTATGACCATCCCGATCTAGCGAGATCACTGCTTCGCTCCGCAATATCGGTCTGGCCTTCGCCCCATAGAGAGCGATTATGTGGGCGGGGGTACTTGCCTTGACAGACAAACACCTTCAGCCAATCAACGTTCAGCAAACTTTTGCCAAATCCAGTCGGAAGAACGGCAAAAACGTCTTTTCCACCGAGAAACTCCGCTAGTGCATACTCTTGTTCTTGTTTAAGTGTCTATTTCTGCAATAACTGCACTTATAGCTGTGTTTATTCTTCTAACGTTAACGTTACCACTCGTTGCTTCAGGAGCCGCCATGTTTGTTTAGCGAGCGGCAGGGACACGAACCAATCAGTGGCTGCTTTACACTGTGGGGCGGGATAATTATTATTTTAAAACAATTAAATAATTCAATTCCATCAAAAATCTATATCCTGCTCAATGAGTGCAGAGCTGACTAAAGGGGCAAAGCCGTCTACAAAACCGTGCGTTGCTCTGAGGCTCTGTCCTTCGAGCTACAGCTGCCCGCTCGTTTACTACAGTAGACAGCGGCTGCAGGCGGCCATCTTAAACAGGCTCGCTGAGCATAGATGAGGGACGAGGGGCTCGTAGTTCTGTCGAGGCGGTAGGGCGCAGAGCCAGCTTCTGGCAAGACCTCATACTTTCCTCTTCTCCTGGTTTAACAGCGCACGAGAGAGCCATGGTACGCTGCTCCGGCCCCGGCTCTAGCTCTGGCCCCAGCCTCCTGCCCCAGCCCTAGCAGGCCCCCAGGAACAGCTGTGAGGCCATTTTTGGGATAGTGACCAAACTCGGTATCGCAGGTCACGCATGGGTGCCAAAAATGCATACATGGGGAAAGAAAGCTGTCTGGATTCCGGAAAATATTTCTGGGTATCATCACTCAAGTCAAAAACGACTCTTTGAATGAGTTTTAAGACATTTTTCTTTAGAAGCCACCAAGAGCTGGAGTTTTACAGTTGTTTCTTTCCCCGTGTTTCTCCGCTGCTGCGCCGGTGCTGTAGCCTCCGGAAGTAGGAGTCGTAGAAACCTCTGGTACGGCCGGGTGCACTGGAATGAGTGGGCCGCCACCTTGGAATGCCTCATCTATAGTTTAATACATCCATGGGCCCTAGCCACAACTCAGCCGCTGTGGTGAAGCAGATGGAGGAGCTATTAGAGTAGGAGCCTTCCTGTAGGTAGCCATTCCAGCTTCACTGCCCTCCACACGCTCCCACAAAGGGACTCTCGCTGCGCAGAAAATGGCTCCAGTCCTGCTCTCCGCCACAATGTGAGTTATGATGGAGTGGTCCGTTCAGTTGTGAAAAGCGCACACCAGCTATAATCAATGCCCAGAGGAGGTTTTTACACCCTCAGAGACTCCAGCCAGCAGCGACATTAGCTAACGTAAGCTAACAGGCTGCTCGGTCCTGCTGGGGAACGGGTTTAGCATCGCTCTCTCTGGCAAACCCTAATCTTGTGTCTTTTTTGGCTGCCGATTGTGGATTCCAAAGACAATCCAAGCGAAACTCCTCTTGATCGCGTGGAGACTGAAAGTCCAGCTGTCGCCCAAAAACCGGTGTTTGTTCTGGAGGATTCTGGGAGCTGAACACAGGCCCGGTTTGTGGCCAGCACACACAGTTTGAGCCTCAAGGAGCTCAGAGATCTGTGGTGCATCTGAGATGGTGGTGTTGCTGTAAGAGAAAAAAAGAATCAAACTCAATCTCCATCAAGCCTGTGACTGCAACAAGTCTAATGTAAATGTATTAGTGTCAAGTCTAATGTACTGGTACTTTTTTTTTTGTTGTCTTCAATTGAATTGTTGTGCTGGTCACATCGCAAACAGAGTCGAGGATCGATCTGAGGACATTTCACAGGTGCTTTTTCCGCATGTTTTTGTTCCACTCTCCACTCTTCTGCCCTCTCTGCCCCCCTCTCATCCTGATTAGCTATGACGTGTCTGGAGGCCGCGTTTTCTCCAGTCACTTAAGCTCCGCAGCACCATCTGCACCGCGCTCTCTCTCTCTCGCTCGCTCGCTGTTTGCCTTGCACTCCAGTTCCCATTCAGATGCGACCGTCAAGCCAATCTGATCCGGAGTCATTCACATGTACGCTGCGAGGTTGAATTTGCGAGTCAAATGTGCTATTCTACATACAGATTTCGTAGATGAATTTGTCAAGTGGTTCCTTTTCACTCTGTGAGGCCCGCCGCCGTTCGGGAGGAGGCGATGATGACAAGGCTCTATTAGGGATGATTCTTTTCAGCGCTTCTGTAATGGCTTCATCTATATTCGTGTGTGTTTGTCTGTTGTAAGTCATGTTACCGTACTTGTATTGGCCTGCTCGTGTAGTTTCTGACAATGCCATCGATTCCGTCAGTCGGTGAACAGTACTGGTGGCTCCACCGACAAATAGGAGAAGAAGAAAAGAAAGACTCTCTTCTGACAAAAGGCAACAAGCCAAAGCATCTCAAAGATTTGTCTCTCCTTTGAGGAAATGTGCAGTGTTCCCCTGGATTATGATCAAACTATGCTTCATACCGTGCCTGCCTGGTATATCCTTGATGTGAGAAACCGCGCGATTCTTTCAATCAACCGTTAATAATTTCGAGACATGAGCCAGTGGGGAGGGGAATAAGGAATAGCTCAGAAGGAGCAGTCCAATGGCATAATAATATTACAGAAAGACATCAGGGCTGCCTTTTCTGTCTCAGCGCTTCACTTTTATGAAAAATAAATTCAGACTCGAGGTGGTTTCACAGCTGACGGGGCTGGGGTGGGAGGCCTAATCCCCCTGGAAATATGATAATACCCACGAAACATTGCCCCGTCTGAGGTAGGCTAGTATCCGACTCGCGCTGGATAATGGACACGTAGGGGAGATTTCATTGAGGAGATCAAAACTATCCAACCGTTTAACGGATGTTCACGGGGAATGTGGAGTCTGAGGAAATGCATTCGGGAGACGCTGGCATCCACATTGATCATTCTGATGACTGTCAAAATTTTTCGGAAAATGGCCTAAAAAAAACCCCCCATCTTCCCTCGTCATTAACACCTGCAGGTAGAGAGAAGCTGTTGATGATGAACTGAGGATTACCTGTTGAAATGTTATACTTAAGATTAACCCCCTCACAGTCTCACACTGTTAGCTTTAGAACTCTATGAATAGTATCAGGCTCACACTCTAACCACACTCTTAACAGCATTACTTCAAATTCTGTTCCAATGTCAACAATGTAGCCTATCTGTTTAATGAGCCAGAATGAGGCAGGCATCTTTTTCCTCCTTTGGATAACCAGCCATGTGTCATTGAGTCTGAATCTGACGATAAAACCTTACGATTGGTGTGAATAGCCTCAGAGATACAGGTTAGCCTCCCATCCCATAGGCAACATAGTTTTACTTCACTATCTCTGTGCCATCCTGAGGTTCTAGGTCATGTTTGATAGTGATGTCTCAGCTGATATTTTATGACTGGGTTAATTGGAGTGACCAGTCATTAGACCTTGTTTAATGACTGCGTCTGGTCGTTTTACTGGGTCTGGCCGTTTCAGTGGGCCTGAGCGTAAGTCATGTCGTGTAAGGACAAGTGGCTTCCGTCCTCTCTGACTCGAGCCCTCTCACCATTACCTAATTCTCCGTCTCAGACCAGACAACATCCGTATTCACTTAGCTTGTGAGCCGCTGTGGTATTTCTCATAAAAGACAGCCTGAGCAACACTCTATTACATCTCGGCTTCCGACAATGCGTCTCTGGATCTTGTCCTTCCAAACGAATACGGACATAATACAATTTAAAGCTTCGCTTGGACTTTCAACATCACATCACCTTGCTCAAAAATAAACCTGCTGTGGTACGATGCGGTGTGTCACGTCCGCTTGTGTATTCTCTGCCCGTTGAATTAAGCCCTCTCCCTAGGTGAAGATGCAATACGCTGTGAGATTCGCCAACCAATTTTCTCTTTATTACTGCTGTGTCCGGCCGGTCCCTGATGAGATTAACTTACTTCAGAATCATCGTAGGAGGGAGACTGAGGTGGTGGTCAGTGGCTGGGCAGCAGTCTATCCACGTGTTTCTCCAGTGCACTTGTACCCCATACTGAAACTTAATGGTTAACGGTTACTGTAATACACAGGGTCTGTTTCAGAGACATGGGGGGGGGGGGGGGGGGGGTTGTTAGACAATGCCCGTAACCAGTGATACCAGGGCCTGTTCCTAATTCCCCTAATGGTAAAGGTCCTGTTTGAGGGTATGGAGATAAGATCCTATATCCGTAGAGAAGGGCATCTCCCACCTCCAGCTATGGGGGGAGGAAGGGGTCAACCTCCCCCTAGCCCAAACCCCATCTCCCCTGACCCGATTTAGCCTCTTCGGGGCTATGTTGCTCTGGGCAACGCACTGAATTCTCCATTGTTCTTGTCTTTTAATCGGATCAGCTTCTTCATTTTTTCATGGAGCCCTCCCAGACCTTTTTGATGAGGGAGGGGGGGCAGGAGGGGGGGGATGATCCACTCTACGGGATCTCAGCAGCGGGAACGTGCTGCTGGAGGGCTTCAGTGGGATAGCTGCGAAGAGGACTTCCGACACTGACGGATGGCAGTGCGATGACCAACACACACACACACACACACGTGCGTACGCACACACACACACGCGCGCACACAATCTAGATGATGAATAATGTATTTCTGGATTTGCAGTCATCAAAAACAGATCAATGTGAATTATTAGGTTGTTATTTTGTGGAAAGATGTTGAATACCTTCCTATGTTTTTCCTGACAACCAGCTCTGATTGATTAGCTTAGTTTTTAAAATTGCCATGGCAACGTGACAGAAATCCATCAATCCTTAGGTGGTATGAGTGTCATTGATCACGTTTTGATTCGTTGAATCGTTAGCTAGCAGCATGCTCGAAAATGCATGCGAGATATATTAGTGGGTTGCCATGTGTTATACTACACTATGCGTGTGTATGTTGTGCTGTGTGTGTGTGTGTGTTATGCTGTATGTCTGTGTTTTGCTGTGTGTGTGTGTGTGTGTGTACTGTACTGTATATGTTGTGCCGTGCATGTGTGTTCTTGGGATCAAGATTTAAAGCGGTATTCCTGGCAGGTGAGGCTGTTATAGGTGGTGTCTTGGTAGGCTGCTGTGATTCAGATAAACTATCTCAAATCAATAAACCCTTGTTTTCACACTCAAGCCAGCCCACATTTGCCCCCCTCACCTCCCTCACCCACACCTCCAAAAAGGTCAGAGCCCACCAAGCCTTTTTAACTATTATACTGTTTACCGTGCTTAATGTCGAGCTCTAATCATCCATACCGAGATTGATGTCTAAAGCTGCTGGCTCCCTTCCCTGCATTTCTCTGTGATTAGTTCTGAGATCCATTACATAATACAAGATGGCATGTATGCTGGTGTCCTTGACAGGCAGACGGGCAGACAGCCTCTCCTTCTGGCCATTAGAAATATTATAAATCACTGTCCCCTTGGTGTCAGGCAATTACTGGAGATAGTCTTTCCTTTGTTGATTTTTACTCGAACAGCATTTTTTTTTATAGACCTTTTTTTCTCCCAAAGTGGTGTCAAGTTTCTTCTTTGTGCACAAAGTCTGAAGATGACTCACCACTCACAAATGACCTGAGAGGCAAGATTTTCATGGTGAGTGATTGTGTTGGTGATTACTGTGGCAAATCGTTCTCTATACGTGCATGGATTTAAAAACTGGCAATTATTTCTCTCCCACCGTGGTCCTTGATGACAGTTGAGCTCTCTTTCTATTCTCTCTCTCTCTCCAGTCCTCTTCTCTGAGTCAACTAACGACCACGTTTCCATGGCTAGCTCTAGAAATGCGAGACATAGACATTTACATTCCCTCCTGCTAGCGACAGTACACACAGACTCCGCCACTCGACATCCTCCCGAAACTGATATTGGCTCTTCACTGTGTCATAAATCAAGTGGCTGGGACGGAGATTCGAGGAGAGTCACATGTTTATTGAGTGCTGGTTTGATGAGAAGGACAGATATCTCCAGGAGATTGACCTTGGCGGCATCACGATCCATATTCCCGTCTGAGAGCATGGGAAACAGCCAGCTTACTCCACCAGCCCACTGACGGCCCGCGCTGCACAGGCGATGAGTAGGAGAGAGAGAAAGAGAGAGAGAAGAGAGAGAAGAGAGAGACAGAGAGATGTGCTATGGAGCTCGTCCTTCGACTCCTACAGTAGCACACCCGAGAGCCCGGGTGGATGCTCCAGCCTGAGGGGTCGCTAATCAAAATGGCCGCCGCCGCCGCCTAATCGCTCAATCATATCCCCATGCGCAGCTATCCCGCCACGTTTGTTTGTTTTCTGTAATGAGCCGTTAGATTTCAACCCTTAATGTCATCAGCGATTGGTTCAGCGGCAAAATACTGATCTAAACGATGGCGATCCCGCGGAGAGGCTCCTCGTTGCTCGGAAAGACCACGGTTGGCCAACCAGGGGGTTTTAACGTCCATATTAATAAAACCAGCGCAAACAATACCACGCATCAGCAGACGCTCTACATACCGAGCGTATATTTTTTTCATGTTGCTTAAGCCCATCAATATCTATTTATCTCACAGCAATGCATGTGATTCACCGCAGCTCGGGAGAATGTAGATGTCATATCCCCGCCACCCTTAGCAGTCACGCTGGCAGCCGGTGTGACATTCGGCAGTCAGAAATGGCGTGCGCCGCGGTAATATATTCCCCTCAATGGGCTCATCTGGGTATCGCCAGACCAGGCAGCTGTTCCTAAGGATATATGTGCACCCAGTATCTTCACTGTCACCAGCTCGGTGTGGCTGTGCGATGCTATCGGCCCTTATAAGGGCGTACGGGGGAGATGGCC
>NC_140239.1:26644921-26647421 GCF_949987555.1 Borostomias antarcticus | reverse complement strand
TTTTCTCTCCCCCACTCCTCCCCCCCCCTCCTCTCTTCCCCTCCTCTCCCCCCCCCTCCTCTCCTCTCCTATCTTCTCCTTTCAATCCACTCCTCTCCTCCCCTCCCCTCTCCTCTCTTTTCCTTTCATTCATCCACTCGTCTCTTCTCATCTCCTACCCATCCCCTCTTTTATCTTCTCTTCTCCTCTCCTCTCCTCCTCTCCTCGACTCCACTCTTCTTCTCTCCTTTACATTTTTTGCATTATATTAGTCATTCAGCAAACACGTTTATCAAAGCAACTTACAGTAAGTGCATTCAAAGTAGGTAGTCAAGTGTACAACTGCTCACCAGAACTCGTAAGTGCCTCTCCTTCCTAAACACGTGTCTAAGAGCTTAACCTAGTACTAAAGTAAAAATACAAAAACAACTGAATACAAATAGAATAAGTATAGAAGTGTTAAGAGGAAGGGTCAGGGTAATACTTCTGAGGTGAGTTTTCAGCCTGCGGCGAAAGATGAGCCATGACCGGGTCGGTCGGCAGCTGGGGCCTCGGAGCGATGGGGCAACCAGCCGCCTTGAGGCAGCTGAGCATAGTGGTCAGGCGGGGGTGCTGGTTTTGACCATGGCCTGCAGGTACTGTAGGAGGGAGCTGTTCCTTTCATCGCCCTGTAGGCTAGCACCAGAGTTTTAAACTGGATACGAGCTGCTACAGGGAGCCGGTGTAGAGAACGTAGAAGGGATGTTGTGTGGGAGAACCTGGGGGCGGTTGAACACCAGGCGAGCAGCAGCTTTCTGGACAAGTTCCAGAGGTCTGATGGCTGATGGGGCTCCAGCAAAGAGGGAGTTCCTCCTGACGTTGTAGAGCAGGTGCGGTATCTGCAGGAGCGTGGAACCGACGCCATGTTTGCTGAGAACAACAGTTGTTCGTCCAGCGTCGTTGGCGTCTCGCCTCCTCTGTCCTCCTCCACTCCTCCTCTCCACCTCTCCTCTCCACTCCTCGACACTCTTTTCCCCTCCGTTCCTCTCCTCTTCGCTCCTCTCCCCCTCCTTTCCTCTCCCCTCCTCTCCCTTCCTCTCCTCTCTCCTCCTCTCCCCTCCTTTCCTCTCCCCTCCTCTCCCTTCCTCTCCTCTCTCCTCCTCTCCTCTCTCCTCCTCTCCCATCCTCTCCCTTCCTCTCTTCTCTCCTCCTTTCCTCTCCCCTCCTTTCCCTTCCTCTCCTCTCTCCTCCTCTCCTCTCCCCTCCTCTCCCCTCCTCTCCCCTCCTCTCCTCTTCACTCCTCTCCTCTCCTCTCCTGTCCTCTTCACTCCTCTCCTCTCCTTACATGGTTGAACTCCTGAGAGGAGAGCTGAGGGGCCTCCGTCTGTCCTGTCGTATCATACTGTGCGCTCGCTGACCTTCACGCTGCCACCTCACACTCGCCATCACACACACACAAACACACTCACACACCTATACACACACGCACCCACCCACACACACACACACACACACACACTGAGAGCATTCAGCATTCTAAGAGGGGGAGCCTGTTTGTGTTTTCATGGCGCTTTAAACTGCTCAGTGACCGTAAATTGACCGCGGAGCCCCGAGACCGGTCGGAAACAAGTTAACAGGCGGTGAGTCTGCATCTGTGAGCTCGCGCTCGTCTGTGTGTAAGTTCACAGTGTTTGTCTGTCTGTCTGTCTGTCTGTCGGGGGGGGGGGGGGGGTTGCTGTGAACTCGCGGTGAACTGGTCCCGTAACCGAAGAGCAGCCCTGCCCTCTACCTGAACCCCCGCCATGAGCGCAGCGCATCGCCAGGCCGGCCCGGACGCCTCTCCCCCATCCCCGGCCTCGTTCCAGAGCGGGGGCACGTCCATGACTATTTCATGATAGGCAGCGCAGGGACCTCTCGTCATGTTCAGGCTCTTTCAAACGGGAGAGGAAGGGTTTTTATTTAGCCCAGGCAGAGTGGATCCCAGCTCCCAGGGGCCGGCGAAGCCAGTCTTAACTCCCTGGTATTGGTGTGTGATTTCAACCGAGAAATGGGAGGTCACTCATCCCACAGAAGATTCTCGCCCCCTCGCCCGGCGTCCGCGCACAGCCGCCGGCGAGAACGAAGCAACGCGCCGACGAACGGGCAAACGGCCGCCTCCTGGAAGACGGCAACTCTCCGCGACCTCGGGCTCCTCCATTTTTAATAGGGCTACAACGTGCAAAAGCAGCATCTTCCATTTTTAAAACAGCCGGCATGACTAGCAGTTTTTCTATTTATAAGAGAGGGTGTCTTCACAGGGCTCACCGACACCAGTCCGTCAGAGCCCCGCCCACTATCCTGATGAGTCAGAGCCCCGCTTACTATCCTGATGAGTCAGAGCCCCACCCACTATCCTGATTAGTCAGAGCCCCGCCCACTATCCCGATGAGTCATTGGCTGTGTTCAGAATCGCTCCCTATTCACTATATAGTGCACTATATGGGGCGTCAGCCATTTTGTTTGTAGTGTCCGAATTCTGCAGAGAATTTTCGTTCCCTATATA
>NC_140239.1:26632421-26639921 GCF_949987555.1 Borostomias antarcticus | reverse complement strand
AAGCTGCTGATCCTCTTGATGTCCCCAAACGATGACTGTGTCCATTCACTGTAGATCATTTCCTTTAGATGTGGACCAAAGTGCTGAATCCATCACTATTTATTATTGAATCTCAACTTTAATTTAGTGCCAGGTATCATGGTGTCATAACTAAATAAACTAAATAAACATTTTTTGTTGCAGTGTAGAAAAAAAAAAAACTTTCATCAAATAAGTATCTTCTTTTCAACTTCTTAGGGTATAACCCTACCTTGAACTGTACATTCATGAATGGAGTAATTGCCGAGGCGCGCATACACATTTCCTGGAAAATCAATAACATTGGAAGAGGGAAAGAGACACCGAGAGCGACAGGGAGAGAGAGAGCGAGAGAGAGGGAAAGAGAGAGAGATTCCTGGCATATGTAGCTATTGGCCATTGTGCTGGCGGGCAGTGGTCTGGTTTAGCCTGAGCAGGGGAGGGGGAAGGGGGGGTGGAGGGGGTTTGAGCGAGATCGGTCGTCTATGGGATAGGCCTGGCCGGACCTACGCACACACACACACACATACACACACACACACACACACACACACACACACACACACACACAGGCCCATCTCAGGACAGATTAATAGGTGTGTAAAACGTGCCAGTGCTCTGTGCACTTGCATAGCGTCAGCTAGAACAATGCTCCTATATGGAAATATCCATCTTAATTGTAAAAGCAGTTACACACCCACTGCTTAACATAAAGTGCTTTACAAGTAGCCTTCAGTACTGGACTGTAGCACTGCCTGTGTGCCAAAACAGCAAGCCAGAGAGCAAGGCTCAGGAAGCCATACTCCTGGGGACTCCTGTAGCACACTATGTCTTGTGTGTGGGGAGACTGGGACTGTGTGTGTACTGTGTGGCATGTGTGTGTGTGTGTGTGTGTGTGTGTGTGTGTGTATGTGTGTCACCAGGGAGGCCCAGTGCCCCTGGTCTCTGGATTCTCTCATCACCCAATGATAGAGCCACCAATGCAGCTGACAAATTACCACAGCCTTATCACACACACAAAAACTACAATTAAAACACACACACACACACACACACACACACAAAGCCCCTTCTCGCCTGCCCACAAACGCGCATGAAGAACATGTACAATATGATGAGCTCACAAGGCCTCAACGTTGATGTTGATTGCTGTAATGAGGATGTTGAGTGCTGTAATGTAAGGCAGGCTCTGCGGTGCGGAGGCACAGACGAACACATTGGCAAGCTGTGAGGAAAGATGGCTGCCGCAGAATCACCATCTGATAGCTCCGTGACTGAGAGTTTCGGGCCCTGGTTCTGACAGGCAAAGACCCTGAGAGAGAAAAACATACTGGAAATGTGAATTTTAAGAGGATGTGTTTTTTTTCCTGTGTCTGTATAAACATGCATTGTGTCTTTTATGCGCGTGTTTGTGTGTGTGTGTGTGTGTGTGTGTGTGTGTGTTTTGGTTCACCGCAGGTCTACGTTGTGTCTTGTGCAAGTGCTTTGGCTCTCCTTGGCGCCTTTTAATGGGCCGCTGAAGAAGAGAGAATTGATTTCCTGGTTTCTGCCTCAGAGATGCTTAGTGTGGCACAAAAGGCTAGCTTTGCACTTTTAGTTCCTGTTTGTGTGTGTGTGTGTGTGTGCGCGTGTGTGTGTGTGTGTGTGTGTGTGCGTGTGTGTGTGTGTGGACTCCTGCACTCTGAGGTTCCCCAGTGATTTAGCTGGGAGCTTGTTTGCTCGGTTTGGCAGGAGGAGATTGAAATGGAGTTATCACTTCACACAGACAATACGGCAGCACACAAATGCACTAGGAATTAAAGAACCCCCCCTGTCCACAATATCTCATCGGATCAAGATCCCGGAGACATACTGCAGGTGTCACTGCTATGTTGACTAATGAACTATGCTATTCTCTGCTTCAAACATCACACTCCGACGATTATTGAAACGCTCTCGAAACGCCCCCCCCATTCTTATTACTCTCCCACACGCTTTCCTCAGTCCTCATACAACCCAGCCTCTTATCATGGCTGCTCTTCGCTTTGCTCTTCATTATTTTCTTCCCTCAGTTTTTCTAATTTGATGTTTGGGGCTGATACTGCATTGTGAATGCACATCTATACAGAGAAGACCTTCGCTCCAACTCACTTTCTCTCTCTCTCTCTCTCTCTCTCTCTCTCTCTCTCACTCTCTCGTTCTCTTTTCAGACGAGATAATGAAATCAGGCCTGAACCCCTTCATCTGCGTTAAAGGAGACTAACAGCCTGCTAATTCTCTGCCTGTGAGTTGAAAACAGCCTGACATTTGCATAATATATTTCTATGCCTGTTCTCCCCACGTTGCTCCCACAGCCTCAGTCTTCTAATGTAATTGAAAGCCGTAAACATAATGGTTTGTTTGATCAGATCTAGAACAGGGTTTAGAGATTAGCTAAGGGTTAGGGAAGCATGCCTGCCAAGGATAGATGTCTTTAGAAAAGTTAAATCTCCATCTTAGTTGGGAAAAATGTTGTTGGGTATTCATGATTGTATATCCTCGATTGGATATCCTCCCATTCAGACAGATTTCCAGAAAACATGCAAATGTGGCGGGACAGTCATAACTCGTCAACACTGTAAATGAGAGAAACCTCAGTGCTTTATGAGTATAAATAAAGGTTTGAAATGAAATGAAAAATGTATCGACGTGGGTCGGGTTTAATACGATGACTGTATTCACTTCATACGATGATGCGATGACTAACCCACAGTCGATTGCTCTGATTGGTTGTTAGTCTGTCCAATTGCGTCCAGAGGCATTTTGGTCTGTGCTCATTGATAATGACCCTTGGAAATCGAAAATGAACTGAGAGTTTCCAGACTCATGAGCATTTTGCGTGTGTTTGTGCGTTCATGCGTGCGTCTGTCACACATGTACAGTACAGTACCAGAGCCCAACACCGGGGGCAGTCGCCAAAATCCATGTTTCCCATTGCCAAGTAAATTTTTTTGTACATAAAAACTATGCTTGGTGTCTCAGTAAAAATACAGTCAATTCTACAAAGGAGTCCGCCTACTTTCTAAATCCACAGAGTTCAGAGCTTGAGGTGTTTAGTAGCTCTTTTGGTGCTTGTTTTCAAAATACATAGTGCCCAGAGTTTTACTAGTTCCCTGGATTTTTTTTTTTCACCACTAGATGAAGGCCTTTCTGCAGGCAAGTCAATATTTGTAATTCAGTCCTAAGGGATCAACGGTACAGTATTCAAAAGTCTGATCCATCTCCTCTCTACCCTTTGGCATTGGACCAGATTTTGTTTGTTTCCAAACCTTATATTATCAAGTTCTCTCACCCATGTATTCTAAAATGTACTGTAGGAATAATACAGTGTCTCTAACCCCCTTCTTAGTGTGGTATATGTGTTAGGGCTAGGTGCATTGTGGGTACTAATTATCAGTATTTATAGTTGTTTCCATATTCACAACATAGATCAGATGACTATTAGATGATTATTTAGTATATATACTCTTAAATGTAGTTTGATTATATTGTATAGATCACAGATAGATGGCTAGGTCATATGTGTTTTTCGACTGTGACAGTTTGAATCATGTCGTTTGGGAATCTGTTAGGTTGAGTCAGACAGTGCAGAGCAGCTCACAGTTGACATTGAGGAGAGACACGCGGAGAGACGCACAGAGCCCAACTCTGTGAAGCTACTAGGGTTCTGGAGCTCTGCGTTCACTGCCTGAGATTGCACTTTGATCAATAATGTCACTCTGAGCTCAAAACAAAGCCAGCTAGTTTCTGTCAAAGTCAAAGTCAGGTTCATTTGTCACATACTACATCATACAGGTACAACAAGTAAAATGAAGTTGAAATGTTTTGTACGCCGAGAGGAATCGAATGATGTCCAGCTATTGACATTAAGGTTGGTTTTATTGACCGCTTCATTGACCAGAAGGCAGTAACTTCTCAGAGTGCAGAACTGAGAAAAAGTACTTAAAAGTTGTTTGCCTATAGGACTTTTTGCAGTTAATGTAAATTCAACCCCCTATTTTCTCCAAAATATAACACATTAGTGTTAAAATATGTCTTTAATGTGACAAATATGATTATTATGCTAAATGACTGTAATGTAATGTAATGTAATTATAACTCATTTCCGACCACAAATGAAGTTACTGTCTTTTTCCTTCGTAGGGATGTGTGGGGGGTGACAGATTCACTGTGCACTTGTTAAATACATAGAAAGGTTGAGGTGCTAGTCTACTAGCAGTATACTTTTGACTCACTCCATCTGCTTTGTGCGGCATCGGTGCGAGTAGCTGCCCCATCTGTTTAAGCTCAAATTAAAGTGTAATCTGTTCTCTTAGCTGGGGCTCAGGCGGTTCACATTCTCCTACCGTGTTTCTCTTTTCCTATTTGATGGGAATGACTGTTACACTGAGCTCCAAATGCATTTATGATATATTTATGATATATCTAACTGATACTCTGCTCCCTCTGAGGCATGGACACATCTGGAGGAGATAGAGAGAGAGAGAGAGAGGAGAGAGAGAGAGAGAGAGGAGAGAGAGAGAGAGAGAGAGAGAGAGAGAGAGCAGTTCTATGACGTTGACAGATGTGAGCGGTAGCTGTGCTCGCTGGTGTTTCACTGACAGACTGCTTCCTTTGTGCTACGCTGTGTCTCCAGGCTCCTGCAGTGTAGCTCTCCCACTGAATGGCTCAGACACACACACACACACACATTCACACACACACACACACACACACACACACACACACACACACACACACACACACACACACACACACACAGTTACCCCCACACACACACACACACACACACACACTTTCACTCACACACACACACACACACACACACACATTCACTCACACACACCCATTCACTCACACACACACACACACACACACACACGCACTGTCTTGCACATGCGTATGATTACATACTGTACAGTACATGCCACAAACACACACTCACAGTCTTGCACATGCGTATGATTACATACATGCAAACACGCACACATGCGCACACACGCGCACACGCACACACACACACGCACACACACACACACACATTCACAGTCTTGCACGTACAAATGATTACATACATGCACCCACCCGTGAACACTGTACACACACTCTCTCTCACACACACACACACACACGCGCACACAGCCCCCCCTAACCCCTCAACCCCCCTCTTGTGTGCATACAGGTGTTACATTAACCTTGCATACTGACACATAGTCTCTGGGTATCTCTCTCAGCGCCTTCAGCATGATTAGTTCTAAACTAGACTGCTGCTCCTGCTGGGGGCTCCAGAGATTCTACCCCCCCCCCCCCCAGTCTCTCATTGTAATGTAGGTTAAGCTTCATTGTTGAAGGGCACAGAGAACTTGGTCATGCTTTTCACCATGGATAAGTGGCCGTGTAAAAAGAGCGTGGAGTGAAGAGAGACATGTTTTCTCCTGCCCACACCCCTCTTTTAATAAAGAGACCTGATACAAATGTCCACTGAGTGAGTCAGGTTGTGTACGCGCGGGGGGGGGGGGATTTTTGGCCATTGATGCGTCTTGGCGGCCTGGTTTTCCTAATGGCCTCCCGTCTCCTGTCTGGGGATATCTACTCCGGCACGCCATGTCATGCTCCGTAAACTCCGGAGAGCCATGGTGGGGGGGGCTGCTGTTCTGGGGTTGGGGGGGGGGGGGGTTGCCAGGTTGTGGGCGCAAGCTGGAAAGGTGCTGGGATGCCTGGAGGCATATGCAACCTTACCAAGCGGGCCTGGGGAGGTGGAAGGGGATTGGGGGAGAGCGCAAATAGCCGCCCCACCCCACTCACCCGTCTGTTCTGTCTGCGAGGGGCCGGCATGGGGTGGTGCGGCGGGGGGTGGGGGGGGGGCCGGGAGGAGCAGATAGCAGAGGGAGACTGCGGACAGCGCCGGACGTTCGTTGATCAACTGCAGACTGTCCTCCGTTGAGACGTTCCCGTAGCGGTCGGAGAGTTCTGTGTTTCGTCCTCTCGCTGTACATTCAAGTAGGGCAGCGTGCAAGTTCAGAGATGAGAAAAACATGTTGAGGTAAACAACCCCCCCCTTCCCCCTCCCTCTACTCCCTATGTCTATAACGGCACTGAACTTTACTGGGCAATTAAGCAAATAGCTTCCATGGACGCCTAGTGCTCTGGCCTAGTTCAGGGTGTTAAGGGACTGCTTGAGAAAGTGTTCTTTTCCTCAGGTCGTCCAGTGAAAAATGTCTGCAGGAACACATAAAAACCTCCAGTCCTCAGGAGAGAGGCGTTTGGCGTTTGTGTGTTTTACCAGCGCTCCCGCCGGCTCGGGTTCTTTACACGCAGGTAATTTATCGTCTCGTTATTCAAGCCCCGGCACTCCAACCTATCGAGCCCTCATTCATCCCTCTCTTCTCTCTCTCTCTCTCTCTCTTTCTCTCTGTCCAGCGTCCCTCACTCTCTGCACACCTCTCTCTCTGTCTATCGATCTCTTTCTCAACCCCGCGGAGGTGCGTGACCTCTGGCGTACAGGATGCCGCGGCGTCGTATATTTTCCATAACCGGTTTTCTATAGCGCAGCCTTGAGTTCAGGTGCTTTTGTTGAAGAGCCTAAGTATGTGAGCGCTGTTGCCCTCATGTCGAACAAAAACCTAGTGAGTTTATTCTGCTCACAGCTCACCTGTCCGCCCTCTCCTGCTCTACCACACATCGCTGACCCATAAACTGGATCAAATTCTACATTTCACAGCTTTTTTGTTTCTCACCGCACTGCTGAGCGAGAGGAATATTATCCCAGTATTTATCCCCGGGTGGAGGACTGGAGTCCAGATTATATTCGCTCAGCATGCACGGCCTCGACTGTGGGCGTCAGAGGTCAGGGGGTCGTCGTAGCGTTCCGGCTCTCGGGTGTTCCTAGCGCGGATTCCGTAGTCCATCCTGAGAGGGAGTTAATACCGACAGGGTCGACGCTCTGACTCTCTTATTTATGAACATGCGGCAAAGACATCCATCCGCACGTTCTCCTCACTGAGCACAGAGGCTGTCACTAGGGCTGGGTAATGATTCAAATTTCAAGAATCGATTCGATTCCGATTCACAAGGTTCAGAATAGATTATCACGATTCAATTCGATTCGATTCAATATCGATTCGGTTAGTGTTACTAAAACCTGTTTTTTTTAACTGTGACCTTAATTACATGACTGCCAAGTTATGCAACACCTCAATATTAGGGCTGGGTATCGATACTGATTTCCAAAAATGAATGAATGAATCATTGAATGAATTAATGAACTATTCATTCCTTCATTTATTCATTCATTCATTAAATAAAAGATAGATTTTGGGATTCATGAATCGATTCTGAATCATTTGATTCAGAATCGATGAATCGATTTTTTAAACCCAGCCCTAGCTGTCACAGTGTAGGAGGATGAGGCCGGGGGTGGCGGTTGAGGCTGGTGTTCGGCTGAAACGGCTGCGGCTCCATTTT
>NC_140239.1:26557421-26627421 GCF_949987555.1 Borostomias antarcticus | reverse complement strand
ACAGAAGGAAAGATGATCCCAGATTTCTAGCTAAGTTCAACCTCTGCCTAGAGCTTGTGTCAGCGTCAGCGGTCATCTTGACCATGCGCGCCCAAGCAGATGGCTTGTCTAATCAGGAAGAGAGCCCTGCGGTCTGACTGTGTGTGTGTGTGTGTGTGTGTGTGTGTGTGTGTGTGTGTGTGTGTGTGTGTGTGTGTGTGTGTGTGTGGGGGTTAGTGTGTGATTTCGTGTCCTTGTTTGTGATTGTGTGTGTGTCCTTGTGTGTGATTGTGTGTGTGTGTGTGTGTGTGCGTGTCTGTTGTGAGGAGTGGGGAGAGAGCTGATGAGATTTTCCCGGTGAAGGTTGGCAGATTGAAGCAGTGCTTGTTAACCTAGATGTTCTGTGTTGTGTATCAGGTACTGTATTCATGGTATTCGTCTATGAGATGATGCTGTATTTAGCAGAGAGTCCTCACATAGCTGTGAGTGAAAGAGCTAAATGAAAGCCTTTTCTTGTTGAGAGGTCACGACATTATCCCGCCCTGGGTGTCTCCATGGTAGTAGCTACACACATACACACATACACACACACACACACACACACACGCACACACACAGAAAGAGAGAGGGGGCATATCCATGGCAATAAGGATGATCTCATAGCTCTAGCTGGCTGCTCTTGGCTTCCTGGTCCTCGTATGCAAACACTTACAGTACCAGGATGTAGCTCAGACGAAAGGCCTATCCGCCGCGACACGTCCCTCTTTCTCTCTCTGTCTCTCTCACTTCTCTCTTTCTCTCTCTGTGTCTCCAGTCTCCATCACTCTCTTCGCTGCACACCCCTCCGTTCACCTGTAGGGTTGCAAAATTCCAGGAATATTCACCAACTTCCCATGGGATATTAACGGGAATTTGGGGCATTCATGGGAATTAACGGGAATAAACTGGAAATGTATTCCAGTTTATTCCTAATATTCCAAAATTCTCAGTTTATTCCTGTTAATTCCCATTAACTCCCGTTAATTCCCATGGAACGTTTGTGAATATCCAGGGAATTTTGCAACCCTATTCACCTGTCTTCATTGTTCCCTTATTTTTATGTCCCCCCCATCCTCCCCCTCCAACCTGTTTTTCTTCTGCCGCTGGCTGAAAGACAGAGAGAGATAGAGAGAAAGAGAAAGAGCGAGATGGATTGTCCCTCTAATCTTCCTGCGTCCTTCCATTTAGATAATGAAGTCAGTGTCCTGGTTGCCGTGTGTCCTGTTGTAATGTTTAAGTACTCACACACCTCCTCCAACCCTCCATCTTTTACTCTCAATCAAATGCATGCACACAGACACACACACACACACACACACACACACACACACACATATAGTACACGTACACACACGCACACACACACACACACACACACACACACACACACACACACACATATAGTACACATACACACACGCACGCACACACACACACACACACACACACACACACACACACACACATATAGTACACACACACACACATATAGTACACACACACACACACACACACACACATATAGTAAGGGCTGAAAATTAACACCCGCCACCCGCCAATGGCGGGTAACATTTCCATTTGGCGACTACATTTCGGAGGCTATCCGCCACGCTGGCGGGTAAATGTTTGTACCAATAGAGTCATGTAATAAATTATGCATGCGATGTCGCCACATCCATGACATAGACTGGCGTTCTGTTTGTTGTGTGTTGCACTTAAATAGCTCCCCCGCTGCACCAAATAAAGTTTTCAGTCACATGACTGTTGCGGAGCCTCGTGCACTAGGAGAGACTGGTGACGCGAGGCTACTCGCGCACAGAAAATCGTGCCCATTTACCTCAGAGGACGCGCGCTACTACAGTCAACACCTACAGTAGATGTGTACCATCCTGTCTCTGGGCTTCCATAGCATACCAAGCCACTGTTTCTCAGAAGGGATGTCTTTGATCACTTGTCATGTAGCTTATAAGCTCTGAAGACGGTACTGGTTCCTCCTTGACTGACTTCACTGATCATACAGCTCAGGTTTAACTTTACATGATGACAGGCTGTGAATATGTTATAGTATGTATTTTGTTCATAAACACATAAAGACCATGAGGTTAAGGCTTGGATCATTTATATCTCATATTTGTGTAGGGTTAGGTAGTTATGGATAATTATACACCGTGGAAGTGAATGGAAATTAATAATTAAATTTCTATGAATTGCAATGTTTCTAGGCATCGAATTAAACTAATTTATTTGAAATCTTACTTTGGCCTCTTCCTTAAGCATGTATTCAACATTATACTATTATCTGAATGAAAAGTACTGAAACAGATGTATAATGTGACAAAAAAGGCAATTTATTATTTGGGCCGGTAAAAAATATACTTGGCCGGTGGTTTTTTTCATCTACCAGTCCCCTTGGCAGGTGAGCCAAAAAGTAAATTTTCAGCCCTGCATATAGTACACACACACACACACACACACACACACACACACACATACACATACACACACAGTACACACACACACACACACACACACACACACATAGTACACACACACACAGTTTCTGGGCTGAAACAGGTGACCAGAGAGTGTGTTGTATTAGCCTGTATGTGCCTCTACAGCTGCTTGTGTGTGTTTGTATGCGAAATGAAATTTCAGTCACCAGCCACCACTGGTTTTTGTGTTTGTGTATGTGTGTGTGTGTGTGTGTGTGTGTGTGTGTGTGTGTGTGTGTGTTTTCCTGTTAGGATACTGCCAGCGGAGAGAGTTGTTTGTTCTGACGTTGTTTGTTTTTGTTTAGAGAACATATAAAGAGAGATGAGTGAAAGGAGAGAGGGAGAAAGAGAGGAGACGACGGCTGCCAGCAGCGCACAAACACACACACACAAACACACACACACACACACACACACACACACACACACACACGCACACACTGTGATTGGCACTTGCAAATCTTCTCCCGCTACAAAAAGAAAAAAACAAAGATTTTTTCCCTTGCCCCAGGGCATCGAAACTTTTCCTTGGCTCTGCACGTTCTGTTAAAGCTCCATTTTAATTAATAGACTCACAGTGGCAGGCATGGGACATGGAGGACCCCCCCATCTCTCTCTCCGTCTCCCCATCCATCTCTCTCTCTCTCCCTCTCTCTCTCTCTCTCCATCCCTCCCTTCGTCCATCTCAAACCCCTGCCAATAGGTGATTTGTACACAGCGAGGTCATCACACTGAGTGTGGGGACCAGAATGGGAAATCCCATTTGTGGACAGAAACACTGCTGGATAGAGGTTTCCAGAAGCATGGAGACGGAGAGAAAGAGAGAGGGAGGGGTTGCATGTGTGTGTGTGTGTGTTGTGTGTGTGTGTGTGTGTGTGTGTGTGTGTGTGTGTGTGTGTGTGTGTGTGTGTGTGTGTGTGTGTGTGTGGTCCCTCTTGTCATTTCGTGTATGTGTGTTTTGGCGTTGCCGCCTCATCAACGTTTGCTGTGTCTCACAGTATGACAATACAAGTTTTGTCATATGAGTGTGTGTGTGTGTTTCCGTGTGTGTACATGTGTGTGTGTGTGTGTGTTTCCGTGTGTGCATGTGTGTGTTTGTGTGTGTGTGTGTGTGCGTGTGTTTCCGTGTGTGTGCGTGTGCGCGCGTGTGTGTGTGTGTGTGTGTGTGCATGAGTGTGTCTCTTGTTTCATATCCGTTGCATCATATACCACCTCCTTTCCATGTCCGAACAAGGCCATATTTGACTCATTAATTCATGTGCCAGTATTCTAGATGAAGCTTGTTCCCCTCTGTTCCCAGGTGCACGATCGGCTACACACAATGATCAGAGTCAATAATAACAACAACAACACCCCTGAGCTGAATGGTTTGGTCTCCCTATCAGAGAGACAATCAGGAAGTGAGGGTCACGGGTCGCTGTTCCTGTTCCTGTGGAGGTGTCAGCCCCATGTCTCTCCCATCATATCTCCTCTCTCTCTCTCTCTCTCTCTCTCTCTCTCTCCCCTATGGAAATTGCGGCGGACAGATAAGAAAGCGAGCTGCTGGGCCTGTTCCGGATTAGCTAGACACGGCAATATTTATCGGCTCAGAATGCCTCCACGCCCCCCAAACTTCATCTCTGTGTGCTTGTGCGTCAGACGGCTGCGAGTTATCCAGTAACGAGTTGTTTATCTCGACAGGATCAGACTTCCTGGCATCCCACCGGGCAGCAGAAGAACATGGTTTAAGAGTTTGGGTTGAGGGGGAAAGTCTAGAAATCGGTGGGTTTATCGGTGGGGCTCTGAGACCGACGCGGGTTTGGTATGAGTTGTTTGAATCGCTACGAATCGCTAACTGGAACAAAATGCTGGGATTACGATGTCGCCGACGCTAAGAATCAATCTAAACAACGCCATGTTCCTCATGCTCCTTCTCCTCTCCTCCCTTCTCTTCTCCTCTCCTTCCTTCTCATCTCTTCACCTCCTCTCTCCTCTCCTCTCCTCTCCTCTCCTCTCCTCTCCTCTCCTCTCCTCTCCTCTCCTCTCCTCTCCTCTCCTCTCCTCTCCTCTCCTCTCCTCTCCTCTCCTCTCCTCTCCTCTCCTCTCCTCTCCTCTCTACCAGCTGTCTCTGTACTCTGGTCTGTTTTCTGGTGTGTTTTGAACTCAACAGCATTTTCTCCTGGAACATCAATTACTCTCTTCTCTATCCTGTCCTATAGAGGAAACACTAAAAATAACCATAACAAGGAGCCTGAACTTCCATATTGGCAGACGTTCAGTGTGTGTGTGTGTGTGTGTGTCTGTGTGCGTGCGTGCGTGCGTGCGTGCGTTCGTTCGTGCGTCCGTGCGTGTGTGTGCTAATGTGTGTGTTAAAGATACAAGAATAGAATCAAATTTCTGTGTCGTCTCATAGCCTATGTCCATTACTTAATAGAGTATATTTTCTATGAATGTCGCCACTGTCTCACAGAGATACTGTACAAGTAGCCTATGTTAAGACATATACTTTATATTACCCCATACAGTATGTGAGATTTTAAATGATACTTCATGTTTAATTCTATACATGCTACTGTGTTTTAATGGTAGCCTTCCCCATACGCTCCATAGTCAGATACTACAAGAATATAGGAATATATCAGAAATAATTGATGTGTGATTTCTTTATCATAGGCTATGCATGCACATGCACACACTTATACAGGCAGAACACATACAGTAAAAACACCACGGTATAGTCTGTGTGTGTGTGTGTGTGTGTGTGTGTGTGTGTGTGTGTGTGTGTGTGTGTGCGTGAATGTGTGTGCATGCGCGCGTGTGCGTGTGTGTGTGTGCCTGCGTGTGTGCTATCAGTGGAAGTGTGTCCCTTGGTGTGGAGCCTAGTAGCCAGGACGAGATAGAGGATGTTTAAAAGAGGGGACTTGGGTTCTGTTGCCCCGGGCTATTTCTGTACTAACAGTCTTCCCCATTATTTAAATATCAGTATGAATACGTCTCTGTTGTCCTGGAGGAACAGACAGCACATTTACTGGTGTGCTTTGAGCCTATGCTACTGTATATCCCTCCATGCATGTGTGCACATGTGTGTGTGTGTGTGTGTGTGTGTGTGCGCCTGTGCGTGCACAAGCATACTGCGTGTGTGTGTGTGTGTGTGTGTGTGTGCGCGTGCCAGTGCATGCGCAAGCACACTGTACGTGTATGTGTGTGTGTGTGTGTGTGTGTGTGTGTTAGTGGGGAGGTTGCACATGTCCCTTAGGAGGACTCATTTCCAATTCAACCATGTCTTCTTAAAGTCACAGCACATTCTCTCTTCCCAATTACAAGTGCAGGGTGCGTAGTGCTGACTGATCTGCTGATCCCCAACTAGGCCCGGTATCTGTAGCAGGTGGAGGGGGTGTGACCCCGGCACTGCTGTGCTGCTGCTGGGTCGATACCGGTAAAGACGGCTACGTAAGGAGCGCGCTCTCCGGGGACGTAACCGCAGACCGAAGAGCGGGCCAAGTGGAGGGCGCGTCTTTCGGTATCGAGAGAATGTGCTTAGCCAAGTAAACACCACCTCCCCAGAACAGCAGAAATCACACCTCTCCCCCTGCCCTCCGCACATATGGACTCTCGCTCTCTCTCTCTCTCTCTTTCTCTCTCATTATCTATCTCTCTCTCTAACTATATCTCTCTTTCTAAGTCCCCCCTCTCTCTCAATTGAATTCAATTCAATTTTTTATTGGCATGGGAAACGTACATCTACATTGACAAAGCAAAATCTCTCTCTCTACCTCTCTCTAACTCTCTCTCTAACTCTCTCTCTCTAACTCTCTCTAACTCTCTCTCTAACTCTCTCTCTCTCTCTCTCTCTCTAATGCTCTCTCATTAGCCATGTTTCCATCAACTTATTATTATGTGCATTTTGAAGTATCACATTAGAGAAGGTGGATGGGTCCCATAACTCTAGAAGCTGGATGGGTCCCATAACACTTGAATCCTCCCTGAGTCTGATAGATACCCCTGTGTCTGCTGTGGATGTCGTAGCATTTAGTTAACACACACACACATACACACAGACATACACCAGCCCACTTCCGGCTTTAGGCCTGGGCCATAGCAAACACACACCAGTATTTTCCATGTCTCTCCTATGTTGTTTTTAGCTTCTCTTACTCTGAAAATGTAATTTAATGTAATTTATTGCTTGATAAATGTTCTTAGCTGGTAGACAAACATACTCCAGGAGCTTGCTCGATTGCCTTGTTGAGAGGGGTCAGGGAATAATTTTTACAGCTCACTTATCTGGCCCCCGGGTGATTACTGGTTTTTTGCTTCCCTCTGGAATATGTAGGGTGGGTCCCTTGTTCTCTGTAAAGCGCATTGTGTTGCCTCTGGGTATGAAATGCGCTATACAAATAAAGCTTTGATTGATTGATTGATTGAAAACATGACTGGTAGCAACAGACAAATGAGGAGGCCAAATTATTCCTCGTCCTCATCTATGAAAAAAACATCACAGACGTTTTAGATGGAATCTAAATCTACTAGGAATTACCAAAATTCTGAAACCTTTTCTATTGTTTATTACAGCCATGCGTATCGTACTGTAGCATATACATCCATCTTCTGACAAAAACACTAGCTTAGTCTATTCGCTCCAAGCTTGTTGATCATAATGCACCTAATTCCCATTTAATTTTATTTTTTGCGACATTTCAAAAGTTTTCTTAAAATCCGTTTGACAATCAGATGGAAACAGGCTATTGACTCTCTGACTCTCCCTCTCTCTTTCTCTCTCCAACTCTTCTAACTCTCTCTAACTCTCTCTCAAGTCATGTCAAGTCAACAAGTCATGTTGCCAAAGCAGAAAGACATGAAAATAAATAATGAATTAACCAATAAATAATTATGTATATATGTATATAATAATCATATTTATATATATTTTATATTGTATATATATATAAAGGACAAATAAAATAAAACATATTTAATTTAAAAAAAATACAATACAAAAAGTGAATAATAAACTATAGATATAATCTGTATAGTCTTACATTGAACCAGATCTACTGTAGCATTGTGAAATGCAGTTACAGATGGCAGTTGGGCAGCAGCACTCTCTTCTCCAGGAAGAGTTTTGGCCAGTAGGTCATCTGGAAGGGTGAAGAAATTTTGTATTTTTTGGTCGAATTTCAGGAAGAATTCATCTCCAATTTCTTTATATTTTGGACAATTTATGAGAAAATGTTTTTCTGTCTCAATTTTTCCCCTGTTCCACATCGGATGCCTTTTTGTTCTTTCTGACCATTTCTTTGTATGGCGATTGTGGTGGAGTTTTATGGTCACTGAGTCTGTATCTAGTTAAAGTTCATCTTTGTATTGGGGCCAATTGGAATTTTCTAACAAGTAATCTGTAGTATTTCAGTTTATTAATTGATTGCATGTATTTTTTCCACTGTTCAGAATATCTTAGTTTGTTATTTTTGTCTATTTGGCTTATGAGTACCGTCATTTGGGAAGCCTTTGCATCCTTTTGTGATGTGAATTTGATTTCCTCATTAGAGTCATTCCAAGTGTTTTTCTCTGGGTGAAGATGTTGTTCTAGGCATGCTCTGTGTTTGTATGAATCTGAGCTGGTATGATTCTGAGTCAGCCGGATGGTTCTTGAATATGATTGCTCTCTTTTTTATTTTAATTAAGAGAAGGAATTGCACCCTGCACCCGAGTTTTGGACAGTTTCTGTGGACTCTTGCTTCTGATTTTTGCAGAATTCCTTTTTCGGTTGGGTTTGAGTCCCAGTGGTCTTGTTTCATTATTGGGCCCATTTCACTTCCATATAAAAGGATTGGCTTGATGAGACTTTGGGGGATTTTAAGCCAAATTGTTATTGGAGGGTTTAATTTGGGTAGGAGCCTCCTTATACTATAATAAGCACTTCAAGCTTTATCTGCCAGTGCATTCATAGCCTTGCCACAATATCCCAAAGCACTGATTGTCAGACCAAGGTATGTGTTTTCCATTGTGTGGCTCAGTGTGGTGTCTCCCAGAACAAACTGATATTTCTTAGTTTGTGATCTTACTTTTTTGGAAATCATCATTTTAGTTTTTATCTAGATTAACTTTCAGTGCCAAATTTTCACAATAGTTATGGAGTATATCAAGTGTCCTTCCTCAGTTTTTGATAGATAGCAGCAGTAGGTCATCTGCATCAAAAAGACACTTGACCTCCTTTCCCTTTAAATCAAGTCCTGGGACTGGTGAGTTTTCTAATAGTTCCAGGTCTGGTCACCTGGTTAATGTATATATTAAAAGGTGCTGGGGATAGGTTACAACCTTGATGAACTCCACAGCATTGTTTAAAAAATCAGTTCTTTTTTGTCCAGTTTATACAGCAGTTTTCAGCAGCAGCAGTTTTCTGAATACTAATCTGAGTCCTATTATGCTAATTTTCAACAGTTTAAAAAGTCTTTGGGTTCCCCAAAACATGCCTTTGAATATTTTTGCTTAAAATATCACTTTGAATAAGCATTCTAGCATGCCTCTATACCACTCTGTTGACCATGAGATCAGATTGAGCGGATTGAGCGTTTTTTAATGCAAATGAGCTCAGCTCAGAGTAAGTCGGCAGGCTAGAGAACGAGGGCTGTTGACGGCGCTATGCTACCTCAAATATAGCTGGCTAGCCTGGACCATCCACACTTGATACCACTGTGACAAATTTCATTGTCCTCTCTCCCTGACTAAACATGATAGTGCCCATGTTATTATCTCCATGGTTGCATGCTGCTACTTCTAGCTACATACGCTAGCTAGACACCACCAGGCTATATGACACCATTCGACTACAAACAATAAAAGCTAGATTCTGTAGGCCGAGGGGAATCCAATCATGTCCACTTTTTAACATTTTATCATTTTAATGACCGCTCAATGAACTAGAAGTCTAACGTTACCAATTTCATTCCACTAATGTTACTCTAACATATGATGAGCGAGTATGTATGTATGTATGTATGTATGTATGTATGTATGTATGTATGTATGTATGTATGTATGTATGTATGTATGTATGCAGTGTGCGAATTGCTGGGGAGGATGGGGGGGATTCCCCCCCCTCTGGTTTTGATATCCCCTCCTCTGATTATTCATTTTAATTACCGGTGGGGATACGTTTTTATCCCCGGTTCTGGTCAGACTGAATATAGCTACAATTTCCTGTGCCCGAAAATAGATGGTGCAATTAAGAAAAACTACACTAGCTATTTCAAAAATATGATTTACAACAGCTAGTTCTAACCACACGTTTGATTGACATTGCAACTGTCAACCAAGCGCCTACTCTAACTAGCAAGAATTAGCAATGAAACGGGGTCAACAAAGCATTTCGTCATATGTTGCTGCGAGGATTTTGGAGGATGCCCACAATGCCAGAGGTCCGTCATCAAAGCAGATTCTGGTAAATTGCAATTTGAAATTGAGAGTTGAATATGTTTTTTGAATGATTTTTACGGTGCCCACCCACATCCATTGTATGACCAAAACGGTGGTAGAGCAATTATCTGATTTTCTCAAAAGTGCTAGTTTTGTCAACTTTTTGATCTGAACCATTGTGCATGATCATAAGTAAACTTAAAACAGGGCTAAACATGATTTTTCCCTTTACTACTCCTTTAACCAAATCATATATCTTGCCCCCAATACCTTTCCTTCAATACCCGATATCTCCCTAAATTAGAGTTCACATAGATGCTCCTATAATTATTGGGGTCTAGATTGTCAGGAAAAAGGATAAAGGATTAATCAGTCCCTTGTTCCAGATTTCAGGATACAGTACATCCCACTTTTTAATGTCAGGCTAATTAATTTCTGCATAGCCATTTGAAGTTTGCTGCTGCTGAGTTTCAACATATCTGTTCCGATGTGATCAATACCACATGCCTTTCCATTTTTCAGATCTGCAAGTTTTTCATTTAGGTCTTGCATTGCATTGAGACTGTCCAAAGCATTTTGGTTGTCTTTTATGGCGTCAGGACAGCAGAGTTGCTGCCCATCTTTCGTTGCACGCTCAAAACTCATCTGTTCACGAAATACTACCACGATCCTCCCTCTTAAGCCTTCAGCACTAGATTATGCTCTTAGTCACTTGTTTTAGAAAGGAGATGCACTTATGAGTTCTGGCAAGTACAGTAGTAGTACACTGGCTTTTCCTAAATGGAAATGCAGTTATTGTTAGTCACTTTGGATAAAAACCTCATTGTTAAATGCAGTTATGTTAGTCACTTTGGATAAAAACGTCAGCTAAATGACTGTAATGTAATGTAATGTTTTCTAATGATTTAAATTCGTCAGTTGTGGAAGTCTCTCTCTCTCCCTCTTTATCTATCTATCTCTCTCTCTCTCTCTCTCTCTCTCTCTCTCTCCCTCTTTATCTCTCTCTCTCTCTCTCTCCCTCTTTATCTCTCTCTCTCTCTCTCTCTCTCTCTCTCTCTCTCTCTCTTTACATCTCTGTTACAGCCATGTATGTCCATCTGTTGGGCCCCATCATCCTGCACATTTATCAAGGGAAGTGCTGTATTCCCACATGGCTTTGTTAATTCCGCTCTGTCACACATATAATACACTCTTCTCTCTCTCTCTCTCTCTCTCTCTCTCTCCCTCTCTCTCTCTCTCTCTATCTCTATATCTGAGTGACAGATGCATAGTTTAGGGTGTGTGTCTCGCCTCCACCCCTGCATGAGCACTTTTATTTCAGCTAATCACAATCCTGTCACTCACCCCTAGCCTCTGTTTTCTCTAAGCGGTGAATGCACACACACGCACGCAGTGACACAAATGCACACCCAGTGACACATAAATACATACAGTGACACACCGACACACACATGCACACACATACATGCACACACAGACACACACACACACACACACACACACACACCGTAAGTCCCACTTCTCTCTCTCAATTGCACACGCACACCCTGCACAGTGAGCCTGGTGCAATTATGATTCTGTCGCATCAGCAACATACGAATAGCTTTTCCGAACAGAGACCAAACCCCCTACTGTAGCTGCCGTGTTTCTGCTTCAGCTGACTCTTTGTTTGAACTCATCACATAGCTGGCTGCTCCGTGAAGGTGTCAGTCAGTCAGAAAGACAGACAGACAGACAGACAGACAGACAGACAGACAGACAGACAGACAGACAAACAGTCAGTCAGTCAGTCAGTCAGTCATCCAGTTAGTCAGTCAGTTGGTCAGTCAGTCATCCAATTAGACAGTCAGTCAGTCAGTCAGTCAGTCAGTCAATCGGGTCCTAATTTCTCTGAGGACCCACCTTTTGTATTGCCTCTGTTATTGTCTGGTTGAGCCAGTTCGGTTTTACAACGTACACTGAGGCTCCTCCTCTTTTAAAAGGATGCTTAGAGAACAACAGTGAGATCACTCTGGGTAAGGTACAGGATTCTCCTGCTGACTGCATTCTAGTGTAGAGTGTTGAGACAAAATGGGTGCGTTAAGTAGCTGAGTGTTCAGTGAGCGAATGCTCACTCTGAGCGCTGAGCGTTTTTTTTTCCACTTAACGGTCTGCTCTAACAGCGCTGAGTTGCTAGGAGACGAGAACTTTAATCACCACCTGTTGTCTTTCTGCCACTATAGCTAACGTAGGTCCAATACGTTAAATTTTTTTGACCCGCTGAGAAACACCCTTGCCGTTACAACGTTAGCTAACGTCGGCAAATTATCAAAACAGAATTTAAATGTAATGTTATTTATTTACCTTCACGTATATGTCGAAGTTCTTCTTTGCCATCCGACAGTCTTCCATACCTTTCGGCATCCATCTTTATTTTATTTTTTTGTTCAGTGATGATGATTATGACGTGGTGTTTGGCTCAAACAGATCATAGTTCAAAACTGCTCACTTGTGCTCTGAGCAGATCAGTCTGAGCGTAACTGAGCAACCCATTAAGTGAATTCTGATCACTGATCAGCTACTTAACGCACCCCATGACCCCAAGCAGCACAAGAACTGCCACCCGATGCGAACCCTCTAGAATACTCACTCTTAGCATCATGTACAGGTGTGGAGAGTGAGGTGTGTTGTGACATGGTACACAGGTGGATCGATCCATGTGACAAACTCGGTTCGTGTCATAGGATTGGATGGAGCTGACACACACTCACACACACACACACACCCACACACACACACACACACACACACACACACACACACACACACACACACACACACACACACACACACACATACAGTACACACACATGCATGCACTCAAACACGCACAATCACCCACACATATGCATGCACTCAAACACGCACTCACACTCATACACAAACATACACACACACACACACACACACACACACACACACGGGCCAGTGTTTTGCTCGGTCTGTATTGGCACCGTTCTTTGTAAGGGCTGACAGCGCGAGTCTGATGCCTGGCTGGCTTTCAGGTCCTTTTTCTCTCGGCTGACTACCTTCTGTTGCCGGTTCCCTCAGCTGAATCCCCACGTCCCTCCGGCGCGGTGCGGCCGCCAGATAACACAAGAGTGTTACACCGCTTACCCCTATTGTTCCAGCAGAGAATCCGCCCGGCGTCCTCTGAAAAAAACCTTCTCCACAAGCGTGTGCGCCTACTCGGGAAGAGCTGCTTCTCTGCCCTTCTCCGTCTGCGTAGCCGTCGTGCCGTTTCTGTCGTCTGCTGCCCTCGTCCGAGAGAGCGCTTCCCAACCGGCCGCGCTATGAGGGACGAGGCGCCCGCGGAGGCACGTCGTCCCTCGGTGTTGAATGGGAACGTGACGCTAGGCAGATAACTCTGCTGCCATCACACAAACACACACTCACACACCAACACACACTCACTCACTCACTCACATACTCACTCACTCACTCACTCACTCACTCACTCACTCACTCACTCACTCATTCACTCACTCACTCACAGGGCTGAAAATTAACACCTGCCACCGGCCAAAGGCAGGTAAAATTTCCAATTGGCGACTAGATTTCGGAAGGCTATCTGAAAAAAATATATACATAGATTTTTTCATCTACAGTCCCCTTGGCAGGTGACTCACCGTGAGCCAAAAAGTTAATTCTCACCCCTGCTCACTCACTCACTCACTCACTCACTCACTCACTCACTCACTCACTCACTCACTCACTCACTCACTCACTCACTCTCTCATCCCTATCAAGGCGTGCTCCCCTCTGTGAGGTCGGAAGCAGCGTGACAGGTCCTAGTGTGCAGAGAAGAATGACTCATCGTTCCCTGTCATCCTTTCCTCACAAACCGGGGATTTGCATGGAGGCTCCTGGACCTGGTTTGAGGCCGCTTTTTATTTATCCCTGTTATTTATTGAGGCCCTGTTATAATGTGCAAGGAAGCGTAGCATTCCTTTGGTGAGGACTACAATACACCAAGAGATGGATTTTTACAACAGAGCAGCAGATACGGCTTTGATTTATGATCTAGTATAGAAGGGGCATATATCCTGTGTTTCACAACTGCATTGTGGTCTAAACCAATATAATTGCAGCTTCCAGTAGCCTAGGTCCTAGTCTGTCTACGGCAGGGGTCTCAAACTCAAATTGGCTTGGGGCCACTGCTGGTATCATCAACTCATAGGAGGGCCACTTCAATGCCAACTTCAACTACTACTTACTATAAGAAAGTGCAATATTTCAGAAAATGACATTTTTCATTTCCATAACCAGACTCACAACAGTCTCTAAAAAGTCTCTAAAAAGACTATTCCATAACTAACATTTTCATCATACAATTTCAAACCAGTTTCCATTCATTTTAATATATTTTAACAGTTAGTGCTGAAAATCATTTGTTCTTACTTTTATTTCATCTTGAATAGCCTACATTTGTACTTTATTCTGTTTTAGCTGCAAGATGCATCACTACTGTAAGCCTGCCCTGGACCTGTAGCTACTGGCATTTACAGTATTAAAGTTAAAGTTTGTTTCCATTCTTACCAGACACTTGAATACATTTGTAGGCTACTACTCTATTTCTTGCTAGACACTTATCTTGAAAGACTGAGACATTAGCCCTCTCAGCTGTGTGGCTCGTTTTTTCCTCTCGTCTAGTAATGTTTAGTAATGAATAGCTCTTGACATTATATTCCTTTAGAACGGCGACTTTATTCTTGCATATCAGGCAGGTAGCATTTCCATTGAACTCCACAAAAAATACTGCAATGTCCATATTTCTTGAAACGTTCTGTGTTCCTAACGTTAGTTAACCCTGAAAACAGCCTCTCGGTGTCTAGCTGCATTCCGTTCATTGTTCATAGTCACGTGTGGATTGATTGCAGCATTCACCTCGCACGCTGCGCACAATAATAGAATTTCGCCCCACGTTTGAGCAACTTGAATTTCGCATTGTAGGCCTGGCTGCCGGCGCCGTTTACAAGACATTATTTTGCGGGCCGGATTACATTATATTTCTGACATCATGTTTCAGACCCCTGGTCTACGGTATCAATCTCTCCTGTGCTTAGAAAGAGGAAAAACACAAGTTCACAGTTCAAAGGTTATCGTATTGAATACGAACAGCTGTCATAGAGGTCCATAGAGAAGGAGATGTGATTTAATTGCAGGGTTATTTACATAATTAGTTGATTAGTTATGATGACCCCGGGGTTCCACAGGGTTGTAGCTGAACCCTCTTGACAACTGGAGAGTTTAGTGTTGGCTGGTGTCAGCCATATTGTTTTACACTATTGGAGTGAAGCCAAAATATTCATGGTAACCAAACTCTAATTAGGCCTGTGAAGAGGGTTTTTTATAGACCTGTGTGGCGATGCTCATTCTTTCCTCCCATTGCAGCTTTCATTAAGGACCAGGAGAACAAGAATTAGAGTCAGTAAATGAGCCAAAGTGTGTTGCGTGTCAGTTGGCCACGTTGGGAGCAGATGCTGGGAGCTTCACAGTTCACTAAGCCCGCTAACGCTCTCTCATTCTCTCGCACTGTCTTTCTCTCCGTCTCTCTCTTTCTCTCTCTCTCTCTGTCTCTCAAGTGTCACAGTACAACTCGTTCTACCCAATTCTCCTCTCACAACAATGTTTTCAAAGGTAGACGTGAACCGGCTCTTATCTGAATTGTGCCTCCCTCATCTCCTTTTCTCTCTCTTCATCTAGGCTGACCCCTGTCGATCCCTCTGAGAGGAAGAGGAAGTGATGTCACGCCACCACCACCGCTTCGAGAGGGACTACCGGGGGCCCTGGGAGCGCAGAGACATCCGACCGACCGTCCTCCACAACGGAGGAGGAGCCAATAACAGCTGCGCCGCTGCCGTCGTCAACGGCAACAACCGGCCAGGGCTCCTCCCCCTTCCAGTCATCCCCTCCCTCCTCCCCACCCCGGTAACGGTTGCTGGGACAACATCCAGCGGTGACATGGTCGTCAAGCGCGGGGTGACGGCGGTAGGATCGGTCACTGCGGCGTCCGCCAAGGTAAAGACCCCTTCGATTCACATGTGGGCTCTCATGGGCTCACTCTCTCTGCTCTCTCTCTGGACTCTAAGGAATGTCTTTCAAGTGTGTCTTCCCCCTAGCCCCTCACCAACTGGCCATAAGCCCCTTCTCCACGCTCTCCAACTCTCCACTCTCTCTCTCCACTCTCCAACTCTCTCTATCCTCCCAACTTTCTCCACTCTCCAACTCTATCCTCCCAAATGTCTCCACTCTCCAATTCTCTATCCTCCCAAATTTCTCCACTCTCCAACTCTATCCTCCCAAATTTCTCCACTCTTTCTCTACTCTCCAACTCTATCCTCCCAAATGTCTCCACTCTCCAATTCTTTATCCTCCCAACTTTCTCCACTCTCTCTCCACTCTCCAACTCACTCTATCCTTCCAAATTTCTCCACTTTTTCTATGCTCTCTAACTCACTGCTCTGGTCCTTCTTCTACACTCGCCCTCTCTCCTACCTTTTATCTCTCTTATTCTCTCTCTCCAGCTCTCCCTTTTATCTCTGTTCCTGTTACGAGCCTCTAATAAGCTCAAGGGGTAAGAGAGGATACATAACAATACAATTGAAACCGGGATAAGGTGTTAAAAGTGTTGAGCAGGTGAGGTGCAAATAACTGAGACCAGACCAGAGGGTAAGTTGCAACCTGTTTGATGTATTATAAGCATTATAAAACTTGAGGAGTGGTACAAAGTTACAAGTGCACTGCCAGGATGCTGGGGATGTATCAGTAGCTAAACTAACTCACATGACCAAGGGGGAACCCCGGATGGTGCCAAATAAACAAAACCCCAATCTACAGTAGAAACAAAAGACATCACTAAATATCTAAAGAACCTAGGTATACAAACAAAAGTCTACCTATAACATACCTAATAAGGGGCCAGCCAAGGCCGACCAAAACAGGGGGACAACCATCCCTACACTGGTGTACTAGACAGAGAACACCCCTACATGAACCCTATATGTAAAGAGGCCTCTATCTTACCTGCCCCCAGGGCCATGTTCTAAAGCAAAACTACATACAATACAAAACTACACAAACTACAAACCCATAGACACCATGGCAGTGGCTGATAAAGAGAGGGACTAACAGAAAGCCCACGCCTTATTCATGGGTTTCAAATGTAGTCCTAGACCTGCCATATTGGGGACCAACACAGGTGTTTCAATTTATCTGATTGGCTCTACTGCATAGAATCCTATGCAGTAGAACTAATTCATTCATTTGAAACACCTGTATTGGTCCCCAACATGGCAGGTCTAAGGACTACATTTGAAACCATGAATACGGGCTGTGGCAGAGGGCTGGAATGAGGCTAACGGTAATTAGCAGCAGCTGCAGTGGTGAGTGGGTCTTGATTGACAGCCGGCCGGCACTGCAACAGGATGGGACAGGAACAGGATTGGTGGCTGCTTGAATGGGAGATGAACAGAGAAAGGAGGAGAGAGAGACACACCCAACACCATACACCCCAAACATACGTGGAACGTAACATCCTCCTCTCTCATTCTCTCTCTCCAGGTCTAGCTCTTCTCTCTGAACCCCCCTTCTCTCTCTCTCTAGCTATCCCTCTTCTCTCCATTCCTCCTCTCTCTCTCTCTATCTCTCTCTCTCTCTCTCTCCCACCAAATCACTTAACTCCATCTTCATTCGAGCTCTCTGCCAAATGGCAGGCTTGTCCTCTCTTTCCTCCCCCTCGCTGATTTTGTCCCGTCATTATGTAAATGACCCGCGCGGCGCTGGAGACGGGGCCGAGCCTGAGGTGCTTATGAGCCTCTGTCTGTCTGGACGGTTGTAAGATGCAGGTGCTTTTCCACAGAAAATATTCTTCACAGAGGAACGCCTTCAATTGAATCAGAATCTTTTAGCTTCTCAAAATATCAAACATGGTAGTTCCGTAGATGATATAACAGGGGAATGTTTTTCACCTCACCTGAGGCATTCTGATGCCAGCTATGCTTTTGACAAACATAGACCATATAGATACATTATGTATGTTAGAGTTGTACACTCTAAAGGTACCTTGCAGTAATTTGTGTTGTTTACCTTCGATTTATACTCTCTCTGGCATCTACCACCTTGAGATATTGACTAAGTGTACATTTCCATTAGAGCTCAAAGGGCCTCTGTGAACTCTCCAGTCTGGCTGAAGCCTAAGGAGGTAACTAACTAGCTCCAAATCAAAGCTGCCAAAAAGAGCCCGAAATCCCAGCTTTTGGGATCCTGCCTCCCGCCTTCGCTACCATGGCGACCATTCTTCTTCTTGTCCTCAGCACCTCTCATCAGTATCACATCGGCTAACTTTCATTTCAGCTTGAGAGGCCCGAGGCTTCCCCGCCTCCTCCACACTCGCACTGCTCCCTGTCAGAAAGGCTGGTGTTTCTCTGGTGTTTGCCTTCTCAGTCTCCTTGCTGCCAGCACCAGACCAGAGGTAAACAAAGCCCCAGTAATTTAGCTCCTAAGTGCTCATCATTAGGTGCTTCAGAGAACCCACTGACCACCTGAGTAATTACATATATCTGGGCAAACTCTCTCCAGCGCCCAGCGCAGCCATTGTCCTTATTCAGTGGCTGCCAGAGCAATTAGAGTCCCTCAGTATGGCTGCTATACATTTAGCACCATCACCACTGGGCTGCCCTGTCAGAAATGGACATTATACAGCATTGTGTGTGTGTATGTGCGCGCGTGCGTGTGTGTGTGCGCGAGCACATGCTGTATTATCCAGAAGCCTTCCCCCCACCAGATGGCTGTCTAGTGGTTTTAGTCAGAGCTGCACCTCTCTACTCTGGATTGCTTGTGACACCGAGGCAAAGAGAACAGCAGCGTTTAAAAAGGAAAATAACCAGAGTTATTTGGTGTTCTTTAATTATGGCCTGGAAGACATCCAGCGGTCTCTCTCTCTTTCTCTCTCTGTCCCTCTCTCTCTCTCTCTCTCTCTCTCTCTCCCTCTCTCTCTCTCTTTGTCCCTCCCTCTCTCTCTCTCTCTCTCTCTCTCTCTCCCCCTCTCTCTCCCTCTCTCTCTCTGTCCCTCCCCCTCTCTCTCTCTCTCTCTCTCTATGTCCCTCTATCATTAAAGCTGTCCAGGTCTCAGTGTGTCCTGCAGAGGGACTCTGTCCCCTCACCCGTGCGTCCCCCCCTCCAGCCGTCCCTACTCTAAAGAGCCGACAGGCCTTTTATCGATCCCGGCCGTGAGCACGTCTCTCGTCAGCATCACAGGGGCGCCCGTCAGGCAGTGGAGACGCAGAGCAACATCTGTGCGCAGGCATGCATGCATGGCATGTGTGTATGTGTGCCGCGTGTGTATTGTGTGCGCGTGTGTCACATCAGCTACGAAACGCAGCGCCGCCGCGCCGGTTCCCCGTCCCACAGGGGCGTGTTGCGTTCCCCCCCCCCCCGCTGGTCCGCCCATGTGTGCGCCAGTACAGCGGCCCCGCCGATCAGGCTGGAAGTGCACCATCTGCCAGCCTCGTCCGTCATAACGTACGGCTAGCCACGCGGAACGGTGCACGGTTCCTCACGTTCCGTTTAGAGGTGCGCCT
This sequence comes from Borostomias antarcticus, assembly GCF_949987555.1. Classification (NCBI taxonomy): domain Eukaryota; kingdom Metazoa; phylum Chordata; class Actinopteri; order Stomiiformes; family Stomiidae; genus Borostomias; species Borostomias antarcticus. Next base: position 26,607,896 of record NC_140239.1, on the reverse strand, counting down.
GGTTATTCATCCACGCCTGGTTTTAATTAAACGTTGGGCATTACCAATTTGTTTCCCTCCGGCTGCACAGGGAGATAAATCCTGGGCAGTTGACGGCTATTTCTACGTCCGTTGATGAATGGCTAGGTGAAGACGCCGTACGGGCCGTGGTGGGTTTTAAGAGGGAGAGAAAAGCGCCACTGTTAGGTTTATTTAGGTCACGGGGAACGGCACGGACCGTTCATTTACAGTACATAGATCCATCAAGCAATTACACACAATGGGAGAGCAGCCAATTTTCATCTGCTCCCAGGAAGACGTAGTGGCCTGTTAATAATGTCAGGGAGAGTTTTAAACTGTGGCTAATGTCGGAGAGCATGTTTGTGTGAAAAAGAATGTGACATTTTTTCCGGGTGTTGGGTGTTTGTGAGGTTTTAGAAGAGGTTTCAGGATGGGCCATGGTGGATCGTTTTCATCTGGTAATGCTAATATTAATCCCCAGAAAGCTCCGGCTTCCCAACGATATCCTATTGATACATGTGGATATTTGAGTCAGAGCTCTAATGCCCTAGTTTGAGAGGGCAAATCCTTCTTCCCTTGATTAATATGATTAACCTTTTTAGCACCAGAATAAAATCTACATTTTCCACTGGTTTTCTTGTATATAATACAGGGCAGCAAAGGCTGTGGGCTTATTGTTGTATTTAATTAATATTTTCATAATTTAAAAGGTCACATGGAACATTCTGCAAATAGAATACAATTCTTTAATAGAATTAATCTCTCTTTATTCAGTCAAATGAGCCTGGTGTTTCATTTTCAGTTACTCCCTTTGAGAAGATTCTTTTGGAAAATCTCAATTTCTGCTTAATTAATTTTTCCAGTGTACCTTGGCTCATAACAAAATGGAGGAGCGATGCCAGTCTAGTCTATCACTGATTGCAACCAGGTCAGGCCAGTCGGATGAGGGATTGGACGGTGGCATGGTATCTCCCAACAGCAGGCGTCTTGACCTTCTCTCACACCAGAGAGGAAGGCGGAAATAAAGCACTCACAATGCCTATAATGACTCATTAGCGAAGTGAAGTCGTTCCCATCGCTGAGAGAAGTGTGGTGTGGCCTCTTCCTAGTGCTATCATAGTAGCATGGCCTTAGAGGAAACTAGAGCTGCATGTGGCAAACGTACGCTGTAACATCAGACATTTTGGAGCACCGTTCCACACTCCGAAAGGGGAAGCTGGCCATGTGACCTCACAGATTTGTGTGTGTCACCTTTGAGGTGAAGTGAAGATGGCGTGCTCGACTCTATTATCTTTAAAAATATTGGGTCAGGTTCTTGCATCTTGTTTACTTGCCCCCCGTTGAAAATGCTACCTCACCCAGATAACCCACATTAACTCCAGCAGGTGTATTGTATAAAGCCGGTCTTGTGTCTCCGTCTATATTGAGAAGCAGCGACGCTCTGCAGAAAAGAGCCTGGCATTGAAAAGATATGAATGATTAAATCACACAATCTTTATTGAGGCTTGGTCTGAAAAAAAAAAACTCCTTTTGAAAAGTGTGATAACCTTGTCTCCGAGGTTACAGTGAAAGGTATTGAAAACTAGATGATTGAAGTTTAAAAAGCCGCAAGACTGGGGAATCTGGGAGAGAGAGAGAAAGAGAGAGGGAGAGAGAAAAGAAATATTGGCGGGTTGCAATGTGTCCTGAATTGGGCTCAGATAAAAAAAGGATATCTTCTGTGATTGTTCCGTCAAATGATAAGAATAAACTTTACATTTCCTCAACTCAACATGTGGACTCAAAGGGGAATCCTGCCTCCCTATGGAAACTGCCATACGGCTGGAATGTTCCATGAAGATCTATTGATTCAGGGCTGCATAAATATCTATCTACAGCTCCTCTCCCTGCCTTTCATTGCCATCTATACTATCCATATGTATTGCCCTGTTGTGTGTTGCGTTGCAGTGCTGGAATATCAATCAATCGATCAATCAAAGCTTTATTTGTATAGCGCATTTCATACCCAGAGGCAACACAATGCGCTTTACAGAGAACAAGGGAGGTGGGCATACGACCCACTCTCTACATATTCCAGAGGGAAGCAAAAAAAACAGTAATCACCCGGGGGCCAGATAAGTGAGCTGTAAAAATTCTTCCCTGACCCCTCTCTACAAGGCGATCGAGCAAGCTTAAGGAGTATGTTTGTCTACCGGCTAAGAACATTTATAAAGCAATAAATAACATTAAATTACATTTTAGTCATTTGACATTCAAAGGTTGTGTGAATATAATCTAGACTACTATTAGATCCGATTTGTTGGATTTCCAGAATTATCGTTCCGTGTTTCTACAAATTTCACCCTGCTTCTTTTATGGCTCCAAAATCATCTGGCAATTTGAATTTTCCCAAATACTGTAATCACTGTTAACTCATCTCATTTAGTGTCGAGCAACCTAATATGATTTTCAAAAATGATTCAGTCCTTATCTGGGGCATTGCCTCTCGCTGCCTTATAAACTGCCAGAATAAACACAAAGAACACACAATCCAATACAATTGTTTGCATCACGGCTGGCTGTTTTTTGATTACCCAGCGAAATAAGCAAGGCGTGGAAACCCCATCCACAGTCCCCGCAGGCTGAGAGACTATTCATTCTTGTAAATTCTTGTGGTCATTTAGTGGCTTAGATTTACAATCTATGTAAAAATCTGTCTTCATCTTCTCGATGCATGGGGGGTCTATAGAGGGAGGGTAAAGTAACACACTGCTGGACTACACAGGTTTGGTTCATCAGCACTTCTGTATCACCATCTCACCACTGGGTGGCCGGCGTTTAAATCTGCCAAGGAGGACTGGGGGGAAATCCAAGGCTTGTCTCTCTCTCTTGAGAGCCAACTGATCAAATATTAATGGCTGTATAGGGAACCGCGATTCCTGTATTTTTGCATCGTACCCTTGAAGCCTGATCTACTATTCTATTCTATTATGTTCATTACGTCGAAAACCTGGAAGTATTTTCCGAAGGTCAGAGTCGAACCCCCTGTGTTGCCTGCGCTTGCCCTCTGCCATTTAGAAATTTAGTATTTTTACGCTAATGATGGCCCAAAACTGTCAGAAGACCTCTCCGTGGCAGGCTGTGTTAGTGTGTGTGTGTGTGTGTGTGCTGTGTAAGCCCTGAATAGCATCATATCCCCCACAGAGGCTGCAGCATGCAGAAGCTCATGGTTCTCTTTGAGATGTCCAATTCAATCCATGTGTCAGCTCAGATAAAGACGGCCTTCGCAGAATCGCCGGCGGAGTTGCCCTTGAAGAGCCTCAGGACACCCTCGTGTTAGAGCGGTAACCTCCGCTTACGATCCACTGCGAGATGCGTTTGATGAAAATAGTTTACAAAGAGTTAGAGAATCTCTGGCTTCATGTGCTCTATGTTGACAGTTTGTGAAATTACTATCTTGATAGGATCACTATTGATCTTTAGAGTCAGTTTCTTATCACGTAATCCATCCAAAGCGTCTCCTAAAGCCCTATGTAATCAAAATGTGTCATTAAGCCTTTATTTAGTTTATATATAAAAAAGATAAATATATCATACATTGTTTATCCAGTACATAGATACAGTATGTGCTGATTGAGCCGAGATTTTCCTTAAGATGCCACATGGAAACGCTGGAGTGTTAACGAGGAGCAGTGATCCTGTGTTTACCCAGAACCAGGGCCGAGGGGGCCCGCGGGCATCGACAGCATGTGTGCCGCATTAGGGGTTTCCATTCAGACCAGACCTGGCAACCCCACCGCAGGCCTTGTGATCAAGGACAGAGACACCTCAGTCTCACACATGCTCATTGTCAGAGAGATCAGTCACATGTCCCCATAGCAGATTAGAGACTAACAGTGCCTTAAGCGTGAAAATAGGTAGATCGCTGGACCTCTACTGTATATAATGGTTCATGTTCATCTCTGCTGCATTGAAAATGAGGGCTTGCTCCATTGTGTTCTTGAGAATTTAATAAAGGTTATGAATGAATGCTCCTGCTTACTGCACTATAGCCACCTCATGCAACAGTAGTATAAAAATATATATATATTTTCACGAGCAAGGTGTATGGTTGGGAGGATGCTACCCTAACCCTATCCTTCCGAATCCAAACCTCCCTTTAACTACCATTTTGGTTTACATGCCTAGTGAAGCATATTGCTTCCAACCTGGCTCGTGACACCCAAAGTGCCAGTATGTGGCGTGCTTAAAATATGAGACGCATATGATCAGGTGGTACAACCATCTCAGAATATTCTTTGTTCTACTCTTCTATGTTTATCTATTGTCTGAGTACTGTGTGTGTGTGTGTGTGTGTGTGTGTACATGTATGTGTGCGTGGCGTGCATGTGTGTGAGTGTAATAAGAGGAGGTCAAGGAGGAGGAGAAAGCATCTGTTATGTCAATCTCTTGTGTAGCAGAATGTTGAACCCTGGCGTTCAGCCAATCCAAATCCTGTCCCGGGGTGCGTGTTCCTGTCTGCGGGGGGTCTGGATCCGCCCCGCCCCGCCCTGCCACACCACGGATGGATGGACGCGTCTGTTCCCGGCCCGCCTGCCTCTCACTCCGTCTACTGTACCTGTCTGCCTGTCTGTCTGTCTGTCTGCCTGTCTGTCTGTCTGTCTGTCTGTCTGTCTGTCTGTCTGTCTGTCTGTCTGTCTGTCTGCCTGCCTGCCTGTCTGTCTGTCTGTCTGTCTGCCTGTCTGTCTGTCTGTCTGTCTGTCTGTCTGTCTGTCTGTCTGTCTGCCTGCCTGCCTGTCTGCCTGCCTGCCTGTCTGTCTGTCTGTCTGTCTGTCTGTCTGCCTGCCTGCCTGCCTGCCTGCCTGCCTGCCTGCCTGCCTGCCTGTCTGTCTGTCTGTCTGTCTGTCTATTCATCTCTCCCGTGACGTTTACTCAGCCTCGTCTCAGCTCGCGGCTGTCTCTGTTCGGATTCCCTCCACTGTCACAGACATCATTTAATCGGGTCTGTATGCATTTCTGTAACCGGAAACGTCTTTCACCCCTCGCATAAACCCCGAGTCAGAGCTCTGGCGGGGGTGGTTTCGCTTTGCTGGCTTCAGCAGGACTAACAAAGAGCTGCGTGCTGTTGGCTGGAGGAGGCAGATGGGGGGGGGGTCAGTCGGCGTCTGCTGCCCTGCCGCCACCAATCGGCACAGGCCCCCGTGCACCACGCCTCTCTTGGCTCGCCGCTCAAACCGCCTCCACAACTGGGTGTTTGGCGGCTCCGTGTTAATAAGCAGCTGTATGATATCACATTCAAAAGCTCTCTCATGTATGAGGAATAATAACAGGATTTCTCTACGGACGTGATGAGGGGGGTATTTTTGCAGTCTGGGACAATGAATGGACTGAGTCCAGTGTTATCCGATACTGCTCTGCCCGTACAACAACAGTGGGATCTTTGTCTGTCAGTCTGAATGGTGATGAGGATAGGGGGATGTCACTGGGGTAAACAAAGGTTTACTGTAAGGACGTCAACTCACGAGTCATCTCCGACCTCTGTTTCTCTTTCTCTCTCTTCCTCTAAACCAGCCACCCGTCTCTCTCTTTCTCTCTCTCTCCTTTCTCTCCACTCTAAACATGTCCGTGCGGAGCCGTAGATCTTCATCCCAACGTCAGGGCACGCCTGTGTGAGAGCGCGCGTGTGTGAAATTGGATTGCTGATCTGTCTGTAATACGGGGTAGCGACGGCGGCGGTTGTAATGACGCGCTGTGACACCGGAGACAGCTGCTACAGAACATCGGGGGATCAGAGATGACAACGCTTGGCTCTGGAAACTCTCCAGGACCGGAAAACACTGTGGACAAATCCCCATCAGACAATCTTTTCCTATAGCACACCATAGGGCCAGATACGTCTCATAGGGCCACATTAGCTCCGATGGACTGCGATGTACATGGTTTGACATGGTGGTCATTGCGGATTTGCTGGAGACATGTACAGTAGAGAGACCGATGGTCTTTGATCCCCAGGCACGCTGAAGCCCCTGTCACCTTAGATTTGCCCCGGACGGTTTGTTTGCCACCACTGCAAACCCTGCTCACCACTTCCTCATCGTAATGACGTAAGGTCACAGGTCGGGGTCAGAGGTCAGGCTCTCTAGTCTAAACATGACCCTCTGACCTGCCCACCTGCCCTTTACAGATCGGTTTGCACCTATGCCCACAATGAACAAGCTCATCTAGCACCATCTGTGATGAAAGGGGTCAGTGTAGTCTGCTGTTTGCACTGAGTTCAGGTATAAGGTCAGATATAATAGGAAAACATATTTAGTGTCCCCTTGAAGAGAAATTCATTATCTCAATAGGACTTTCTGGCTTAAAGTATTGCATAAAGTAGCCTATATAATAAAATCAACATATAATTTGGCACCTAATCCTGGAACAGTTATCAGCTTGCAGCAGCCTCACTAGGGGCTGCTATCTGATGCCCCTTTTCAGCTCGGTTTGCAAACAACACAGTTTCAATCAGTTTTTATTTAATTGAACGTTTGCTTTGAAACTGTCTTCTCAGTTATAAAACTGCAGTTCTAAAGATTTGGCATGATGAATCAGGACTCAGTTTTCTTGAACTACAAACCTTCTAAAATTGCTTATGGCTGGACTCTTTGCTTTTATTGCGTAATGCCTTTTTGTTGAAGTCTACAGTTTAAAAAAAGAGCATCTTGCAAAAGAATACTTTTTTGATAGGCACAATCTTTAGCATTCATCTTTAGCCTTGCCGAGCTCTTTAGTATCTAGTTACCTTACCTAGTGAAAACATCTGCATACAAAATAGACACAAGGAAATGGAGATCTGTGTGGGTCCCTGAGACCATGATCACCACAGAAGGCCCGCCTCTCAATTCATCCGATTGGACAATGGGGAAAAAAATGCATATGACGTTGGCCGTTTTACAAAATGCAAGGTGCATAGAGGCGGAAAAACATGAGATGCTCAGCAATGCAAAAGCAGCAAGCAAAACGCTTCACTCGTTGAAAATAATTACAAAAAGCCGCCCCAGGCTGCTGAAAAAGAGCTCTGTCTGAGTCCGGCAAGACAAGTTTATTTGTAAAGCACATTTCAGAAACAAGGAAATTCACAGTGCTTTACATGACACATTAAAAGCATCAAGACAAAGTGCAAGAGACACATTATAAAAGGACATATAAAACGAACGTCCGGCCTCAACTGGTCCGTTTCACACAGCCGTACCAGAGTCGACTGGGGCTCAGAGCGGTGGTAGAGCCTCTCCTTTTCGCGTTGCCAATCATTCATCCATCAACTGTATGTAATTGAGCACGTCAGCAAATTACCAGATCAGCCCTTCAGCCCTTCAAGGACCCACACTTAGTACTCCTGTTCTCCCTTCAAGTGTTAAATGAACTCCCTGCTGAGTCCAGCTCAGCGTATGTCATCTGGTGTTCAGCCTCTCTTATCTGTCACCCCCCCTGCACAACCCACCACTCCCCTTTGTCTCTCTTGTTCCACGGGGACAGAACAGAGTGGTGGCATTTAAAAAGGTCTTGTGTGGAAAAGGGTTGACATTCAGAGGCACCGCCACCTTAAGGTTAACTCTGTCCAAAAGCTGCTTGCAGATGCAGGGGATTTAAAGGCATCAATATCGTCGTGTGAAATAGCATTTTGGTACAGTCTCCCAGATTTTCTGATGTGACCAGACAGAGTGAGGAGGGGTATTAAATTTGCCCAGGTAAACATATCACCAGAACAAGTCTGCCACTTCACTCAGGAGGTGTCTCACAGCTCTGACACAGACCTCTGTGGGAGCTCCTGAGCATCTGCCTCACACAACAGTATGCCTCATTTGTGTTCTGCTTTTGTTGGCTGTTGGCGGCCATTTTCTGCAAATGAATGTGTCTGGTAAAAGAGCAATTATGGCAGATGAGACAGTCTCAGCGCCTGAGGGGGAGTCTTGACTCCTGGCAACAGTGACCATTTCATTCTCCTCCGCAGTAGAAAGGTGACTATACTGCCTTCACTCCCTTTGGTTGTCAACAACCACTGCTGCTCCTTGCTGCCTAGAAAAATCTTGGGTTGACATGGCGGCAAAACAGACGTCACACGAAGCTTCTGAGAAGTTTCTTTGGAAATTCTCTGAGACAAAAATCAATATCCAATTGACTGTTTCCCCCCCCCCCCCCTCTGCTCTGAGCTGGTATCTGTGATGGATCTGGGCCATGTTTGATCAGCTTGGACCTGGAGCTCCCCATGCAGAGCTCGGAACACAGAACGGGGAACCGGGAATGCGGAACCCACAGGAGTGAAGAGCAGGAGCAGCAGCTTGTCTCTCTCTCCCTGTTTGTGTGTGGTTAACCACCACAGGGCTGCATCACCATTGATGGGACGCTCATGTTATTACAATGACACAATTAACACACTATTAATTAAACATTTGTATGCCTGTGCGTGTGATTTACCATAATGTATTCTAATGAGAGGCTGAGGTTCTGTAGGCTTATGCTCTCTGTCGATGAAATAGAATTGCCACTTAATGTCATTTAATTTGGGTCCAACGATAGACAGTGCGCTTTGTGTTGTCAAGCTTCTATGGAAATGTACTTTCTCCGCCCACCACAGCGTAGCTACACATACCGCATGCCAACACATGAGGAAATGAGGTTGAGATCATTATTCATGACAGTGGAGTCAAAAAACAAAACAACAAAATTGAAAAGGGTGCTCAGAGAGCACAGGCTTCTGCTCATGAATGCGTTTTGTTGGTATAACCGAGCTGAAATGGATAAACTCACTCCTCAGTATAAATATTGCCCAGTTGAAACCTGTTAGATCAGCATGTGCAGTTGTTGAATGTGTAAATGGATATAATAATCAGACAGTAATTGACAGATTAGAAAGCAGCAAGGTCTGTCTCCCTCTGTCTTTTCCCCAAGGATATCAGAGTGTATTTAGTAGGCGTAGGGTACAATAGAACCTCAATAATAGATAGATCTTGACACATTACTATAAACAAAATGTACAAACTATAAAAAACTGTCACCATAACATATGAGAAAGAACATGAAACATGATTAAATACAAAATGGAATAATATTCAATCAATCTAGTCACATTACTCTATCCTCTGCATCAACACTGTACTACACTTACTACATACATTACTAAACTAAAAACTACTATGGAAAATGCAGGAAAAAAAACATATAACTATTTTATTTTTCCTTTTTTTAGAATGAGTAGTCTATATCCAGACTGGATTCAAACACTGGAGTCCAATGCTTTCCCACCCCACTACACCACCGAACACACTGTGGTTGTGCACTCAACAGAAGTGGTGTTGACAAAGATCTGAGCCTAAATCTGAATGGGGAAGTTCTGTTTTGGTAAATGGATTGCACTTATACGGCGCTTTTATCCAAAGTGTTTTACAATGAAGGCCTCTCATTCACCAACTCACACACACACACACACCAATGGCAGCAGCTGCCATACAAGGTACTAGCCTGCTCATTGGGAGCAATTTGGGGTTCAGTGTCTTCCCCAAGGATACTTCAACATATCGTCAGGAGGAGCCGAGATTCGAACCGCCGACCCTACGATCATTGGATGACCCGCTCTACCTCCTGAGCTACAGCCGCCGCGTGGATTCAGATCCTCTCAAACATTGTATGGGTTCTTAGTTGGCCCATGCTTCACCCCTCCACCGAGGTTCGTGAAAATCGGTCTGGTAGTCTTTGTGTAATCCTGCTAAAGAACAAACGAACAAACAAACACACACGACTGAAAACCTATCTGACATCGCCTGGAGGAGGCAAGAACTATGGAGGACGTAATCATGATGGACACTTACTGAGAGTTCAAAAGCTGAATCCCAATCTGAGTGCACAAACCACCCTTGCGGCCCCTCGCACTTGCGGCCTGAGGCCTGAGGACTTAATTGACGTCAGTTGGAAGGGCCAGAGGGTGCAGGGTCGTGAATTAAATGTGACAGCACTTCCAGCGGCGTGCCAACGATTCCCAAGACAGTTTAGCTCAATGCCCCTCCCACTTCGTTTTCATTGGCTGCCGCGTCCCTCCGACGCAGAGGCTGCTCTGACGCGCTCCTCAGCTCTCCGCTCGGCTCTGCAAATTGACCGACTGACGTCTGTTTTAATTTAATAATAATTAAAAAATGATGTTGGGTGGGATATGTTTGCAGCATGTGGATTTCAAGATAAACGTTGTGTTATCGGCAAATGTCATAATTTATGTGTGATGCACTCGGATCATGACTCGGATGCACTCAAGCACTGTGTTACATGAGACGCGGTGGACTGTGGGTATTTTTGAAATTGCGGACTTTCGTTAAGTGCGGTTAAAGTGAGCAAAATGGCGGCAGTGGTGCACTTGTGGACCTAGCAATTCCGTTTTGGGACTACCCTGAGCCCTTGTGGACTTAGCGGGAATGCGCATGTAAGGCCGCGAGTGCTCTGCACTTTCACCTAAGTGCGCGATTTGGGATTCAGCTAAACAGTCCTCCAATCTTTTGTTTCTCTCTGTCACTGTCCCCTCTCTCACAGCCACAGGCTTCCTGTGGGCCCGTCTTGCCTATTTTACTCAGGGGAGTTTCTCGGCTCGTCATTTGAATAATACGCACATAAATAATAGATAGATTTTAAAATGCAAATTGTAATAGGGACTCAATCATCGTGCTTTTGCGGTTTGACCTTAACTCTTGATAACAAATTACTGGGAGCTCGCTGCTTCTCATTACCAGCTGTGTGGAGCACCACGCTGCCCAGAACCCAGCAGCCAGTCACTGTGCTGCTCTGTATACACAGGGGGGAAATACACATTACTCCTTCCTGTCTGCATGTATCAAAGGCTGCTCGAAACTCCACATTTTTAGAAGAGAGTTCTGTCTGGAATGACTGAGGGCTGAAGAATGTTTTTAATTGGATCAATTGAAATCAATGACTATTTTTTGCTATTAACAGCACCTGCTGCTGTAGAGTGTATGTGATTTGCTGGTTGGATTGGAAGTCGTTTAATCACGTTTGTGGTGCAATTAAGTGGATCTTAAAGGAGAATGATCGTTTTTCACAACCTGGACCTTATTTACGGCATATTATAAGACATTTGACTCACCGAGATAACTTTGGTGTAATTCGGAGGCCTGAAGAAGAAATTTAAAATCCAGCGCGAGCCAATTATATCAATGTAATGGCTGCGGACGGGGCACTGAGAATGCAGCTTCTAAAAAATCTATTTTCTGCCGCGAAACGGTTGTTTTCAACTATCTGTTTTTATAATGCTAGTTGTGCTTACATAGAGCGAGGGCTTGTTGTGGTTTTCACATGCCTCTGTAATATAATCTTTAGAAACGTCTTTAGAAATGAAATATAGCTTCCCCACTTGCTCCAGCACGCATGCGCACAGCGCGCAGACTGGCTATTCTCCGTCTGTAGGCTACACTCGCGGCTCACATTCTCTAATACTCTTACAAAGCTTTTTTTCAGAGAAAATGCAAATGGTTTGCTCAAACTTCGGATAAAAGCATCACACTGACACTCTGTGTGTTTTTGTGCCAAAGTGCCATCGAGTTAAAAATGTAAATATTATTTTAACAAATGTATTTATTTATTAATTCACGAGAATGTGCCTGAAAAGTACCCCAATTATAGCCACCCGCCATCCAGGGGGGCAGCTGGAAACATTATCTTTGACTTTGTGAGCCACAAATGGCGATTATAGATAGAACAATGCGGGTGATTTTTTGTAGGATGACAGCATAGTCTTTGTTTTAGAGAGAGTAGAAACAGTGGGAGTTTTTGTTTAAAGCACATTGTGCTGTCAAAGTCAAAGAAAGATGTTTTCTCATTTACATTTTTTATTTTCAAAACAATACACAATATACGTTTCACAAATTAGCCTACTGTACAATTAACAACATACAGTAGGCTACATAACCATCAATAGAAAACTAAAAACAAAAGTACACACACAGCATGATGGGTCGCAGCATCTCTCCCTCCCCACAACACACAACACTCCACATGACATACTTAGGCTTTCTATTACACATCTATATATTGAACCCCATAAATGAACACATCTGAGAAAGCTTCCCCACATTTCCTCAAATGTAGACACAGAATCTTTCAGTTTAGCTAACATTGATTCATATGAAGCTGTAACAGTCATGAGTTCGACCCAGTCCTTACAACAAGATGTCCTTATAACAAGGTATGCCTGTATTCTTCCAGTTCCATTTTTGTAATTCACGCAGGTAAGGAGAGATTTGTCTCCAAGAAGGCAAAGATGTGGTGAGCTTGACAATGGCTGATCCATTGTTATATTGAGTGGGTTTTTCACATCTTCAATTTTTGTAATATAAAAAAAAGGAAACCAACAACAAAAATGTATTTTCTCATTGGACCAAACCTCCAGTGGCGGTCACAATGAATCAAGTCTAAAGTTCAAGCATTTTAACACCAAATTCTGACATTTCCACCCCGTTGGACAGAAATGTACTGTATGAAACTTGTTACACTTACTGTAGGTCATTCCTCATGGGAAACAAATGTGCCATTTAGACCCATAATGTCAGTCAATGATGGATTCTGCTGTAGGTTGAAAAATTGGCAAAACCTAACTTTCTTCTCATAAACTACAGTATAAGTCTGATAAGTCTGAAATTTGTCAGGTACAGTAGGCCTACATGAAGCTAAGAAGTCCAATCCAAGATGGCAGAGAAAAATGCATTTTTGTAAAAAAAAAAAAAAAACTGGCCACAAAATCCAAGTGCTGTAACCCCCCCCCCCCCCCAAAAAAAACGACATTTGAAAATGATTTGAAATTTTATAGTTTTGCCACAAAGCTACACTAAGCTAAGCTAGCTTCTAATGCACTTTAAAACTTTTTCTCATGAATACTTATCGCACATGTGTACTCTTAGGTATTCTAAAGACAAAATTGTTCAAAATTCGTTCAAAATTGTGTGATGTGGTGCGACAAATCTGGCACATTATGCTAAGTACTGCAGTGCCCATTCAAAACATGCACACCGCCCTCTGGCTGCTAGGTGGTATATTACATTATGCCCATGATAAATGTGTGATACAATGACCTCAATACAGGGTAGATGGTGCTCTCATACCCTACTGAAAAAATTTGAACCCGCTACAAACCTTAGCTGGTCCTTAGCTGGCCTTGCTGGATTGATCAGGTCTGTCTGTCAGTCTCCCCCTGTCAGTCAGTCTTAATGGGGGCGTAACCATAGGACCCCGTCTCATTGCCACTTGCGGCTATATATATTTTTTTTTTCTTGAAACATCCTCAACACTGGTAGTACCCAACAATTTCCACATTGTTTTGAACCCTCAAATATCTTGTGTTGGGGTCTGATACTGTAGATCCTGGTAGCTTTGCTGCTGACCACTCTCATTTTGTTTCTGTTTCTCAAGAGTCATTCAGGTGCCCTTCAAACATCTAGGTTGTAGTATCATGAATAGGAAATGGTGCTTAAGGCGCCTACAGTACCTTTGATTTATTCTGTTTTTTAAAAAGAACAAAAATATTTAGCGCCTTTAAACACATTATATAAATTTAGAGTAGCAGTTATTTTTATTCAAATCATTTTGATTTGTACTGTGGGAGGTAGAAATGTGCCCAGAAACCTCTGGATGTGTTACCTGCATGTTTCCTCAGTAAATGAGACGTGTTAAACGGTGTGCCAGGGGGAATCTTTTCAAGCAGCAGACACTGTTCTGATCATCACAGATAACTAAACTGGAAGGCCAGCGACCTAATTTAAGAGCTACAGTATTTACCATATGTCAGGCTTTCAGTGGGGCTGCACTCTGCAGACATGAGCCCAAAAAAAACAAAGGAAAACATTAAATCGGAGTAGATTTCTCTGTGATACGGTTTACATGATACATCTATCAATAATTACTTGTCTTCAAATTGAGATTCTTTGTAATTTTATATTGGCCCTCTTTATTTCGCCCACAGTACTAGACACATGACTAGTATGTCAGACTGTCCGCCTGTATCACCCCTGACTGTTCCAACTTCGAAAAGAAAGCAACATTTAATCAAAGCCATAATCCCAGCTGAGCATAAAAAAATGTCTCTTAATGGTTGGGAAATTTTGCCGTTTTGCACTGCATTCTGGGTTAGGAGGTCCACCCACCTCACCGCTGCGACAACAATGGATGTGAAACGGTGTGCTCTGTCTCCCTTCATCTGCCTGCTTGCTCTCCTGGTTCCCTCTCTCCCTCCACTCCCCCCCCACCCTTCCCCCCTCGCTTGGAGGAGGTCTCGGTGGCGTAGATCTCTCTCGTGGTTTGAGAGGATTCGACCGTCTCATCCCTGACTGCGACCCATGTTGCTTTAGGCCTCGGGCCTCGGTTGCTCTGCTCCTGTGCTGCTCACTTGCTCGGTGTTTGTGCTCCTCTCCTCCGGTCTCTGTCCATCTGTTCCCCATCTTGGGTTGAGACAGGCAGCTAATTAAGTGATGTCTTTGGGTGGCAATCTGAGTTTTTCTGGCAGTTTGAAGTCGGGGTTGATTGATGGCCATCGACTGACAATCTAAGGCCGTGCTTCCGGAATAATTCCTGTTGGGGGACATTTGAGTGTAGGAGATGGATTTAGCTTCCAAAGGATTCTGAGGGTAGAAGGCCTTTAGGCGTCAACAGGAGGATGTGAGGGGCTCCACAGAGCACCTGTGCAGTGGAGAGCTGTTGTAATAGGAAGGCCTCTCACAATTTAATTCAGATTCAAACAATATTAGCCGCAGGGGGGAAAAAAACGCTGTCCAATTATTGCATCTTCATGGCTGTATTATCGAGCCCCGCTTACAAATATAGCAGTGTAATGAAATTGTCATGGAAGTTATTGCCGCTACATGTATTACAGTTTTTATGACTGTGGTTATTGTTAACTCTTTGAAAGGTTGACTTTTGTCCTTCCAAAATGCCTCATGCAGGCCCTCACCCCCTTAGACTTATGACATACTTGACTCCAAAGAGACTGGGCAACAATGAAAAATGGGAGCTCCTCTTGTGTTTCCACACTCAAATATATGGCCTCATTTCATCAGCTTAACGACCTCATTTAAATGGGCCTAATGACTCTTGCTAATGTCCGGGTGTAGCCGTGAGATCGTGGCTATTCTCACAAGAAATGTCCTCTGCATGCTTATTGTATATCTCCATTATAGGGGGCTAGTCTCCAAGGAGAGCACAACCTATTTATTGTGCTCTGGAAACACAAGCAGATTTATTAAAATGCCCCGGCCTCTATTGTGTGGATGTCTCGCTTGGTTGGTCACAGTAAGACGTTGAGGACGTTTGCAAGGAAACATTTTTCTTTGTTCTGAATCATGAGATTTCATCTCAAAATAGCAGAGATATATTGACGTTGATTATTCTTCTCTGATGTTTTCGTGAAAGTGTAATTATTGCCAATCACTGTCATCACACTTCTCAGCATGACTTCTTTAAATCATCTGTGACTCATGTGTGTTCCCATTTTTTGAAGGAAAACATAATTGTCTTTTGAGTGAACGAAAGGTCAGATAAAATGTGTCAAAAAACCCATTTGACAGACGTCTGTTAAACATTGTCTCTACTACCTGGGAGCAAGACTTCCATGGAACTTCCACAATCCGACGGACATAATAGTGCCATTAAACTGTCTCTCTTTGTCACTTGCTGACAGCTCATATTGGCTCCTCCACATTTCCTGCTCCACGAGTCCGATTCTCTTAAAGATTACAAAATGAAACCTGGCACCAGACCACGATCAGTTTAAATGTAGGATGATTTTCTGCATCAACACAGATAAGTACGTGAACATGGACGTCCTGGCGTCTGCGTGTGAGGCTGTTATGGGAAGCTCTTTTGTAAAGAAAGGAAGTAAAGTCACCGTCCCCTTCTCTCTCCCCCAGATGCATGACAAGAAATCAATGGTGTCTGATAAGGACTCAAACCTGACAGCTCAATAAGCTTTAGGAGGAGGATACCCCCCCCCACCCCCCCCCCCCTCAAACAACATCATATTTCTACAAGGGCCTTAGCTGCCGTACCAGCTACAGACAGATTACATTGCTGTCAAGAATTCCACCGGGAGGGTGTGTAAAGGTAACAGCAATAGCTATGTATAGCACAGTTACTGACTGAATGCCAGTGTATTCTTACAGTAGACGCCATCCTGAATGTATCATTACTCTTGTGGCATTAACAAGTTCTTATGTGGTCTGCTAGTTTTCC
The DNA here is from genome assembly GCF_949987555.1 of Borostomias antarcticus. Classification (NCBI taxonomy): domain Eukaryota; kingdom Metazoa; phylum Chordata; class Actinopteri; order Stomiiformes; family Stomiidae; genus Borostomias; species Borostomias antarcticus. The sequence continues at coordinate 26,591,663 of NC_140239.1, read as the reverse complement.
AAATATTCATACATGGTGTATAATAATGTTCAATATCATACTATAACGCAATTATGAATGTTTTTGTCTTACAGTACACTTTCCTGACAGCCAACAAATACTGCTCATAAGACCTAATAATTGGGTTATAGTATGATACAATTGCTTTCACTTTACTTAAAGCTCACAAAGTCATGCTATAGTGTATAATTACATTATTACAATTCAGAAATGTATAATCTGTTGTGATACATAGTAAATAAAGATTGGTAGTTATAATGTGCTGTGTAGCATGGAGGTATCATATATTATTATTATTATTATTATAAATATATACTTATAATAATTTATAAACCTTATTATACAGTAAGGTGTCACGCATGACTATTACCATTTATAAAGAGTTTTATAAAGCCTTATACTGCATACTATAAGTGCATTATAATGTGTTAGGAATGTGCTTATGATGCTTTATAAACATGACCTTCATACAGTAGAAAGTGTTACCGAGTTATCTTATGAGATATTGACTTATTTATATTACATGATATTTCCATGTCAAAAGATCTATATCAATGGATTTTTCCCTGTCTTTCTATTGGATTCCAATATTGTACTCTGTTTCTCTGTATTCTGCAGAAAAAGATTTTGCAGTAGAGCTGTATTTGTAAATTGAACAATATTGAACACACAACAGTGTTTTCATGTCAGAGGAATTGGAGTGAGAAAAAAATCTAAATCATACCGAAACGCAAAAGAAAACATCTACATTTTACCTGTCATTTGTGACAGTCCATAGGATGTGGAGCTTGAAATTACTTTTTTTGATATGAATAAAACTCGATTAGCATTTGAAAAAGCATTGCACATTCCAGGCCTAATGCAAGGAGCACCTGAACATAAACCCACTATCCCCTCCATGTGAGTTAAGATATCTCCTCTATCTTTCACCTATACAGTGTGAATCAGTGAACCATGGACCCTTCCTCAGAACCATGGACTCTTCTGTGGAGCGGTACCACATGGTGTTGGACATTCCCAACGCTGACCACTTCATCAAGTGGGATAAAACCCGTCTTTTGGCCCCCTCACACACCCGGGGGAGTGGGGCTGCTGGAACTCGCTCATCCACACCCAATGAAGACACACTGAAACATAGGCACTCAACCAAATATGAATAAAATACATACATAAAGCCATCTCCAAAAAGGACCACCCTGTTTTGTCAAACTTTCTGAAAAAGCTGTACAATATATGTGTGTCTCTCTCTCACTCTCTCTCTCTCTGTTAATGAGGTCTGCCACTGGGTCAGCCCGTCTGAATACCTGTAGACAAAAGGGGAACGAGAGATATTTAGTTGTTCCCCACAATGAACGGAACACACCCTCAGTCTGCAGTCCTTGATTTGACAGTGCAGTGCTGTACAGTATACAGTAGTAGTACAGTAGCAATTTTTAGAAAGCGTATGAAAATTGGTAGTGGATGGCATTTCTTTCTTTCTTTCTTTCTTTCTTTCTTTCTTTCTTTCTTTCTTTCTCTCTATTTATCCATTTATAACCATTTATTTTTTGTAAATAATTACCCTATCAATTTCAATGAATACTAATTAGGAACATTTAGTAGCATTCATGCTATCGTCACAAAGAATTTGGACTGCTTTCAGCAAGCCCAAACATTTTCTCCAGAAAATGTTATGTTCTATAACAATTAGTATTAATGCGCTGTCAATTTCATTGACGAGGCCATTGATAAAATCAAGCGGTAGGCTACGCTTTGCCGCCTGTACGCACTCGGTTTTCGGTATTCGGTTTTTGGCTAAGTGTCTAAATTCCGGTTTCGGACAATAATTTTCATTCGGTGCATCCCTAGTAGTAGGTCCCGCAGTCCTCTGGCATTGACCTTTTAATTCCTAGAGCCAGGACTTGGAGGCATGGGGAGACGGCCTTCAGTTCTTATGCCCCCAGCCTTTGGAAAACCCTGTAAGACAGGGATCTCAAACTCGCGGCCCGCGGGCCATTTGCGGCCCACCACACCCCTCCATCCGGCCCGCGACATGATGTCAGAAATATAATGTAATCCGGCCCGCAAAATAATTTCTTGTTAACGGCGCCGGCAGGCAGGCCTACAATGCGAAATTCAAGTCGCTCAAACGTGGGGCGAAATTCTATTATTGTGCGCAGCGTGCGAAGTGAATGCTGCATACAGTCACAGGTGCAATCAATCCACACGTGACTATGAGCAATGAACGGAATGCAGCTAGACACCAAGAGACTGTTTTCAGGGTTAACTAACGTTAGGAACACAGACATGTTTCAAGAAATATGGACATTGCAGTATTTTTTGTGGAGTTCAATGGAAATGCTACCAGCCTGATATGCAAGAACAAAGTCGCCATTCTAAAGGAATATAATGTCAAGAGATATTCATTACTAAACATGGAGAACAGTGTCATAGGGAGAGAGGAAAAAACGAGCCACACAGCTGAGAGGGCTAATGTCTCAGTCTTTCAAGATAGAGTGTCTAGCAAGAAATAGAGTAGTAGCCTACAAATGTATTCAAGTGTCTGGTAAGAAATGGAAACAAACTTGAACTTTAATACTGTAAATGCCAGTAGCTACAGGTTTAGGGCAGGCTTACAGTAGTGATGCATCTTGCAGTTAAAACAGAATAAATGACCAATGTAGGCTATTCAAGATAAAATTAAAGTAAGGAAAAAAGATTTGCAGCACTAACTGTTAAAATATATTAAAATGAATGGAAACCGGTTTGAATTTGTATGAGGAAAATGTTAGTTATGGAATAGTCTTGCAACATTTAGAGACTGAGTTGTGAGTCTAGTTATGGAAATGAAAAATGAAATTTTCCGAAATATTGCACTTTCTTATAGTTAGGCCTAGTAGTAGTTGAAGTTGACATTGAAGTGGCCCTCCTATGAGTTGACGATACCAGCAGTGGCCCCAAGCCAATTTGAGTTTGAGGCCCCTGCTGTAAGAGGACCTGAGAATGCCTGAGACCATGGTAACTTTTAAGCAAGATCTTAAAACATAACTTTTTTCTTAAAATATTGCTTTTACCACAAAGCTTTACTTGTCTCAATATCTTAAAGTGTTCTTAATTTGTACTGTATTCTCTGTTTTTAAATTTTTATTCTATTTTGTAGGGGTAGGATCTTTGCCCATCCCCCAATCACTTTGTAAAGCGCATTGTGTTGACATTGTGTATGAAATGCGCTATACAAATATTTTTATTTTATTTTATTGTTTCTTTTAAATATGTTCTTATTGTGCTTGCATGTTTTTATCATTGGTGATATAGAAATAAAATTACATTGACACATTGACATTGAGTTGTCACCACCAGCTGTGTTGGCTGATTTGAACAGGGGTGGGAGTGTTTGAAATGGCTTTGAAATGGTGTTTGAATGCGATATCTACAGTAACTGCCATGTCACCCCCCTCCCATGCCTGTGTTCTCAGTGCCATTGAATTAGACCTCAAAATTGATGTCATCTAGACTGATTAAACGGCAGCCATTAAATGGCTCAATTAGGATTATACTTACCCAGTCATCCATCAGACACTTGTGACAGCTCCAGCAGAGCTCTCCTCGACCTTACCTGTACCAGTCATACTTGTCAATAACAAAAATGCCCAACTTGCACTATTACTGTACAGTTACAAAACAACCACTGTATTACTACAGTATACTACAGTATAACATTTTAATTACATACTGTAAATATTTTTTCTGACATAAGGTGTTATTTTGCAAGAGATCACCCTCTCAAAGAGTGCTGTGTGCATTTGCCGCTCTCTATGTTTGTACACATGTGGCTAGACTTGCCTAGTGTTACTCCAGCAGATCTGCCTCTGTGACTGGCAGCAGACATTTTGTTCCCCATGCTCTCGCCACACATCAGCCGGGGTCAGGGCCCCGTCGGCCCTGAGTCTGCCCCTGAATGGACCGATGGTCGACAAAAATGGCCCCCAACACGGTCGTCTGGCAGATGATCTCATGACACGAGGAAGTCTCATCAGTCCCTCTGTCCAATCACCGGTCCCTCTCCCTGGAGCCTTCGCCTCTACTGCTGCCTTGCCTCAGTCTCAGCTACTGGCTACTGTACCACTACTACTGCCTCAGTCTCAGCTACTGGCTACTGCACCACTACTACTGCCTCAGTCTCAGCTACTGGCTACTGTACCACTACTACTGCCTCAGTCTCAGCTACTGGCTACTGTACCACTGTAGCAGTGGACTGTACCTATTGCTCTTTAAGAAGAGAAGAATGGGAAAGTTGGATAGGAGGACAAGCTCCACAACCTCTGGGCACTCATGGGATATTAGGCTGGGTTTCCAAGCCTCGCCTTCTCACTGAAGCCTGTCGGCCTCGCCTCACATCCGCGCTCCTGTTTTCCAGAAACGTGTGCATCGAGCCGGTAGCACCGAGCTGTCGGAGTGTCTTAGTAGGAATTTTCAGCGGAAGCAAAGTCTGTTCCCCTTCAGTCGTTCGCCCCGGGGCTGAAAATTAAGAGTAGCTATTCTGAGGCTCTCCATGTCTGCGCTGGAAAATCTCAGCCAGGCTTTGTTTTGCTGTTTTTATGTTTTATATGTCTGTCCAGTCTTCTCCCTGTTAGTAGCATGCCTCCACATTAAGTGGTCATACAGGGGGCAGGTGTGCTGTGTTAAAAAAAAGAAACAAGTGTGGTTAGTGAGTTAATATCATAAATGGTAAATGGACTGCACTTATATAGCACTTTTATCCAAAGTGCTTTACAAAGGCCTCTCATCCACCCATTCACACACATTCACACACCAATGGCAGCAGCTGCCATGCAAGGTGTTTGGGGTTCAGTGTCTTGCCCAAGGACACTTTGACATGTGGACAGGACGAGGCGGGATTCGAATCGCCGACCCTGCTATCATTTGACGACCCACTGAGTCACAGCCGCCATCAGTCAGTTGTAGTGAGAAGCTGGCAAATCTTTAATAAAGCCATGCATCAAGATGCAGGGCTGGCACTTTGAATTGTGCTCATTGTGAATTCAGACCTCATTTAAATCCCAGAGGTTGAATTAATATGGGGGTTAGCAATCCGAGACAAGCACTGTACCGTGACACATTTTATGAGCTAACGCCACCCTACATAGCGCTTTACAAATATACATTTATTTTTGCTCAGTATACATTCAATTAATAAAATAAATGTGATGATACAGTACAGAATATATTCTTGTAGAGGCGGGCCATCTTCATCAATCCTCCGTACAGTGTACATATTACAGTAAGTAGGTTTTGTGTCTGGTAGTTACAATACACTACAAATATTATACAGTATGTGACTATTGAAGGAACTATCTGAGTTTCTTCTTCAAGCTGTATATCCCAGCCATTGTGTATTCCTTCAGTACAGGGATTGTCCGTATCTGACAAGGAAAGAGGTATCTCTGCTTCTGTTCTCCCCACGTACGGTATCCAGCTGTCGGATGGAATACTCCGCCTGTACACACAGCACAGCACTGTTCGCCATGTCATCCACCACTGCATCTTAAAATGGCTGCCAAAATTGGCGAAATCGTCTCATTGTTTCCTGGTAGAGATGCTCCTAGCTTAGCCACAGTCTAATAGATTAGCTACAGCAGCCCCATGCACCGGCTCCACCATTCACCACCATTAAGATGTGAGTCCAGAACAAATCCACCTCACATTTAGGTGTCACAGTGAATTCACAAAGAGGAGACAGCTAGCTGTGTAGGTGAATAACAGTGAGGAGAACAGAGACTTTGCCGGTTGTCTTTTTTTCATGTGCGTGTCCGCTGCGGGTCATCGTTTCACAGTGGTTCCAGGCTTGTCCGAGGGCCAGTTAAAAGGTGGTGGTTTTTCTTTTCCAGAGGAGCTGAAAATGACGTGTCAGAGGAAATGATACAAGGACGCATGATTGATGGGTCTTTCTCGCTCTGCTGTTCAATCTACCCCTGTCTCCCTCTCTCTCTCTCTCTCTCTCTCTCTCCCTCTCCTTCCCAGACACAAAGCCTTGCCTCCATAACTCTGCACATTTCAGCCACATTCTCTCGGTCTTTCTCTTGACAGCACCTGGCCAAAGGGAAGAGAAAGCCATTCAGCTGGGTGTTGAATTGCATTTCCCTGTGTGCACATACTGTTCACTGTGAATTCTTGTTATGCCGTGGAATTACAATGTGATATTATTTTGCGGTGCACAAAATCGCCACTGCCACGCCTGCCTACTCTCGTTATTGAAATTATGATTATGATTACATTTGTGTACATGGATCTCCCTAGAGATTGGGGGGGGTTGATTGTATAGGTGTCATGCAGGACCGTTTCTCCGATGCATTTAAATTGAACAGTAATGGCTGCCACAGATCACGCCACAAGAAACCCTGGTGAGCGTTTTCCCTGTCCGCTAGCTCAGTCTCATTAAATGATAAAGCTGTCAGACGAAAAACAATGACACATCAACAACTACAGGTCACATACCGTGCCAGCCAAGCGATATTACGGTGATGAGCATTAGGCTGCAGACTGTGGTTTCCTTCTTGTCCACAAAGGGCCGTGTCAGCGGTGGAACACAAAACCTTAAAAAGCAGAACTTAATAACCCAGTGTAGCAGAACACTGCACGGTGTACGGTTCTACCTCATTGTGTCTGACGGTTCCGCTAATGATATTTAATGAGGTTAGTTTTTCACAGTGGTATTGTTACTGACCTGTGTTTGTTTTTGCGTGTGTATTCGGAGCCTCAGTATTTCTCCCTCTCTCCTTTTTCTCTCTCTCTCTTTTACACTCTCTCGTTGCCTCACACAGTCTCTTCCTTCCCTACTAATTTCCCGCAGACCTGTTATCTAACCTTGCTGCAGTTTGTTGATTTGCCGGGAAATAAATTGATTTCTCCAGGGAAACTAGTACCCATCTCACTGCCAGATAGCCAGCTCTGTGACCTCGACCCCATTTGTGGCAGTGTAATATCGCTAACAATTGTTTGTGTGTGAGGAGGTAGAGGAGGAGGATCCAGGATAGGTGATCAAATGTGTGTGTTCCTGTCTGAGGTGTTGTGCCCCTGTGGGCTCCCTATTTCACTGTTTTATTGGAAAATTGGAACGATTGGGCCATATCTCAAAGACAAGGGAATGGGTTTAAAGCTCTGAGGTAAATACAAAGACCAATTCTTTGGTCTTTAAAAACAAATATAGGAGCATATACGTACTGTACATAAATGTATATATATTCTTAGTCTTTTAGATTATGAAGAAAAAGTAAATAAACTAATTGAGATAATATTGTGGGAGAATTCTTACTTTCTCTTTCATCTAATCAACATTTCTGGTTTGGAGAAGTCTGGGTCAGATAAATGGGGTCTTGTCACCTCTCGCTAAATGGCCTGCAGTCTTAAGTCTAGAAGGGGTTTAGCAAGACAGAGGACTTGATAATACCTTTGCAGGAAGCTCTCAGCATGCTGAATTAAAATGCAGGGGAAGATAGGCCACCTGCTATAAAATGCAGAGATAATGCATCCATTGGATAGATGAATGTTTGAGGGTGTTATCTAAGTTCCAGTATAAAACACAGTTATATTGTCTCATCATTTCTTTTTCAGGGAACTTTTCACAGACTTTGTGTCCTGCTAAAATGTACTTCCACTGCAGTGCACACTACTGTAAGTCGTACAGTATGCAACTGCGAAACAAGGCAACTTATTTTTTTCTGTTTATAAATATTTCCACGACAATATCCATAGCTGTATTCCGTGACAGTGATACTCAGGAGGGCAAGCCATTTGTGTGTGCGAATGTGTGTGCATGTGCGTGTGTGCATGTGCGTGTGTGCGTCTGCTGCTAACAGAGTCAGATAGAGGCTCGACAGCACGGTTCAGAGGGAGACGGGTAACCATAGTGACATGGATTTTAGTTTTGCCAGCAATGGCAGCACACATGCATCCTGAGCAATCATTTCTGTGGACAGAATGTTTGAGAGGTTCTGTGTGATCGTGTGTGTGTATGTGTGTGTGTGTGCGTGTGTGTGTGTGTGTGTATGGTGTGCGTGCAGAGTACTATTACAAGCACAAATGAGGATATAATGAGATGTCCCTTCTGCAGTACAGTAGGAGGCTAATAGAGTTCCTGTTTTATATTCTGCCATGTTATACTTCTCCCTGGGCTCCGGGCTGACACAGACCGGTGACACTTAAGAATAACTTCCCCTTATAAACACTTAAAAGAATATCCACAAACTGTTATGTGAGTTGTTAATAACTTAAATTAATTAAATGTTTGTTAATATTTGGTTAATGATTTAAAACTGACCTAAATAGTTTATAGATCATAAACAAGCGATTAGTAAACTACTTTCTAATGACTTAAGTTAGTTGTTTTTGTGTTAGTTGATCCACCTACAGTTGGCCACATCTGGCCTTCCATTCTAGCCTTGTGAGATCACCCTGATGCTGCAAGCTCACGTTGTTACTCGCAAATAAGTCTGAATACTCTCGAGGCTGTCGAGCCCGATCAGAAAACGATCTCGCCAATCAGCGTTCACTCTGAGGAATTTTAAATACAAACAGCTATGCCGGGGGGTGGGTTTATGACAACGAGGAGCGGTTGAAGTCCCATCCCATATGAGATAAAGATGACATTCTTATGGTCGGTACACTCTGTGACATACACCAATTGTTGTGGTACGATAGAGACCTGGGCGCCGAGGCGGCGTAGGTTATCTCCACTACAAGGCCATAAGCTGCAGGAGAGACCGGACCAGTCCAGACGAGTCTGATCGGGGAAGGGGGGAAGGGGGGAGGGGGGGGGGGGGCGGGGTGGCACGCCCCCGAACCATAAGAACCTTGCTCGAGCTTAGATGCTCTGATTTTGGAGCAGACAGCCATACAGACAGGCAAGCTGACATTAGACTAGATGCTATCGTCTTTTGCATGCTATAACCTTCTGTAATAAACAGCTTTTGATTGTCGCTCAAATCCTGTGTTGGAGAGATTCATTTGGAATACACCTGGAAAAGGGACACTGGACTGTGTGGTATTGTGAGAGATTGGGGGCTGTCTCTTATTGAAATCAAAACACAACGCAGAGCTGAATAAGGACAATAATAAAAGACAACAAAAGTCAACATACTTTTTCAGATTTTTTTCAGATGGTTCATCTAATCACCTGCCAAGTATTTTTTAAAGCTTCTGCCCATTTCCAAACAGTTTCCAATGGACAGTTCCTAGATGGTTATGCGAAGTAAACCGCATCAGGTTAGTGAGTAGAAACTAGAAACTATGGCTGGGGATTAAACATTGATTTGACTGTAGCTATGTCAAATGATTGTAGCAACTCTTGTGAGCTGTTGTGCGTCATTGTCATAAGGAGTCTCACTCAATGTTCAACACAGAGCTTGGGTGGTTAAAAATATGTTTGTTTCAATGTAATATAACATTTGAAAATCTGGTAACCCTACCCACACAGAGCTAAAATTATACAAACATGAGTTACGGTAGTCGCCAGCTAAATGGTTTAACTTTGGCTACAAATTTGAAAGATTTTGCAACTTTTATAATGCCCTGCAGTGCAGTTACTTTGTTTCGTATTACATTTTGTTGTTTAAGAGAACATAATTGAATAAAATATTGAAATATTAATGAGACCATTTTTGTTCATATTTATTTAGGGTAAATTAAGTTTTCTTTTAATTGAGCAATAAAAAATAATCGTTAAAATAATCATTCAATTAGTCGTTTATTAATCGTTAATGAATTGGCTAATCAAAAAATAATCACTAAATTAATTGTTACAAAAATAGTCGTTAGGTGCAGCCCTATTTTGATGAGTGAATGTTTTCATTTGCATACTGTACACTGTGTGTGTGTGTGTGTGTGTGTGTGTGTGTGTGTGTGTGTGTGTATGTGTGTGTGTGTGTGTGTGTGTGAAAACCCCCAGTCAGTAAAAATCCCCTGGTCAACAAGAAACACCATTTTGTTCAGAGCAGCTTGGCTCAGAGAAATGATTTTGGGCTATTCTGCTTCCCTCCCCGTTCCTCAGTCTCTTGGTTTCTCTTGAGTCAGAAGAAACCATCTGTTCCCCTGGCGATAGTGGGCAGGGAGGAAGGGACTGGCGCACGAACCACGAACTTAAGAGGGATAACGCCAAATCATATGCTGCAAAATGATTGCAGCATATGATTTAAGAATGAAAACAATTCTTAATAATTATACTGTAGGATTGTGTGTGTGTGTGTTTGTGTGTGCGTGTGTGTGTGTGTACGTGCGTGTGCATGTGCAAGTCATATCTTAGCTGACTCATTCCTGTTTGGAAATTGTCAACATACAGTAAATTACAATGACGGTGCCTCTGCAGTGAAACAATGGCTCATGTCCTCCTCCACTAGGAGAAGCAGATGCAGATCATTAAAGTGGATTATTTATTCTGGGAGATTTATATGGGTCACACAGAAGACAGCTATTCTCTCAGAAAAACGGCCAGCACTTTTACCTCTAGTAGTCCACCTAGCTTGGAAGGTATTAAGAGCTTATGTTTTTCCTAGACCTAAGCTATCTCACTTTTCCTCGTCTGAGCTGGACAAGCTCGTGAACGCCAGGGAGTCTTGGTCCGCGGTCCGTTCTGCCTCTCCACGTACTCCTCGTCTCTAGATGACATGTTCTTATCTGTGTCCGCCCAGTGTGCTAAGCCCGTCAGATAATGTTCCCTGCGCATTCATCAAGTGCGTGGGCGCTCATCGAAGTCTTCGATTGCAGCAACGTGTACCACGCTGTCCATACTAACACTAATGCTTTTGTGCAGCTTCTGCAGACTGACATCTCTAGTGGAAGAGCTGTGATAGAGCCGCATGTAAGCCGGGGAGCAAATTTCTCCTGAGATGTGATCGATCAGATATGTAAAGCTGCACAGCGATTCGTATCGAACGAGATGTTTCGATTGCGAAGGCAGTCAGGCGATGGGCGGGGTGGGCTGGTCGGCCGGCCGGCGGCTAGTTGTGGAGGAGGAGGATGAGGAGGGCATGGCGGGGTGGGTGGGGGGAGGGGCCTGTCGGGCGGCTGTAGAAATGCATGATGGGCCGGTTGATGAAGTGGTGTCGGGGTCAGAGGAGATAATAGGATGGAGGGAGGGTTAAGGGAAGAAGCAGGGAGGCCTGGTGACCAGGTTTTCTCTATTAACTCAGGAGGCTGGCGGAGGTGACACGTGAACCCCAGACAGCCCGGCCCCTTTAGAACCTGGGTCGTAAACCCCGCGTCCCTACCAGAGATACGGTGGAGCGCATACCGCTGTGGGGTCCACCGGTGATTGACCCTGGGGTTTTCATCAGGCTGTCAAGCTCTGATAACATTTCTCACTCCGCCACCACCAGACTGTATTGGACTCTCTGCGCTGTGGGTCCGGGCCGAGGCAGCTAGCTAGTTCCAAATGCTGTTTGTGGAGATGGATTTAATCCTGGCTCGCGCACTAATACAGTCACAGTTTTCATGAGGTCATTTTTCATTTTCCCCCTCCATCTCTCCCTCAAGAACATTCCGTTCTGTATTTATGTTTGAAAATAAATTGTTTGAAATGATCGATATCAGTTATATACTGTAAGGTTTAAGGTTTTTCTTTGCTTCTGTATTTTTTCACCTTGAGAAATCCAACTGGGGAAATAGCTGAGTTGCACAGTAAATTGCAGCCTACACTTCACAGCTAACTAGATTATTGAATAACTCAGTACTGTATATCGGCTTGTGCTCTCAGAGACAGGATGTGGGCTTCTATTCTGGGCATTATGTGAGATTATAATCAGCATCACCCATCAATTAGACCAATCAAGCTCCTCACTTCACCCTCGTGGGGCACCCCCCTGGCTCTCAGGTGTGTGTGTGTGTGTGTGTGTGTGTGTCCTCCCTTCTCCCTGACGATTTCACTAACTTCTTTGACAAGAAAGTTAACAATATCCGATCCTCTTTCTCCCATCCCCTGGTCGACGCTCCATGCACCAACCACACCTCTCCACCCCCACCCCCTCTCTCCCCTCTCTGCTCTCTCTCCACGTCCCACCTTCCCCTCCCTTCTTCCTCTCTCCCCTAACGAGGTCCTCAACCTTGTTACATCTAGCCCCCCCATTGTGTACTCCCTAGGCCTTGTCCCCTCCTCCCTCCTTCAGTCCATTGCACCCGAACTCCTTCCCTTTCTAACCCGCCTCATCAACACACCTCTTGCATCAGGATGCTTTCCTTCTGCTTTCAAGACTGCCAGAGTCAACCCCCTCCTGAAGAAACCATCACTCGATCCCTCTGACAGCCAAAACTACAGACGGGTTTCGCTTCCATCCTTTCTATCAAAAACACTTGAACAAATCTGTAACCAACTGTCTTCGTATCTCCACCAGAACAACCTCAACCCCAACCTGGACCCCCAGCAGTCCAGGTTAAAGGTCGCTTCTACCAGGTGACATGGAGAGGGTCCATGTTGGAAGCACGGATGACTAACTGTCATTCTCCGCACATACCACATCTGTTACATGCTCTTTCAGATTCCTGCTCTACAACATTAGGAGGATTCACCCTTTACTCACTGACGAAACGGTGCAGGTGCTCATCCAGGCTCTTGTCATCTCCCACCTGGACTACTGCCACTGCTTCCTTGCTGGAGCCCCATTCCAGCCAGTCAACCTCTGGAGCTTGTCCAGAAAGCTGCAGCTTGCCTGGTGTTCAACCACCCCAAGTTCTCCCACAGAACTTTCCTTCTCCCTTCTCTATACTGGCTGCCAGTAGCAGCTCACGTCCAGTTTAAAACTCCTCCCTCTTAAGCACCTATTATATTTTTTATTTTGCTCCTCTTGCACTTTGACTTGCACTAGATTATGCTCTTAGTCACTGGTTTAGAAAGGTGATGCACTTGTGAGTTCTGGCGAGTAGTAATACACTGACTTCTTACGTGAAATGCAATTATTGGAAGTCAATTCCGATAAAAGAGTCTGCTAAATGACTGTAATGTAATGTGTGTGTGTGTGTGTGTATGTGTGTGTGTGTGTGTGTGTGTGTGATTCGGGTTAGTTCTGCACCGGTAATAGTTGTTTCTTCAGAATGATACATTTTCAAAATTGCATCCTATTTTTGATTCAAAGTGCTCTACATAAAAAGCCTACCTGAAATCTAACATGTTGTTATTTTGTTGTTGTTTTGTGCTCTGTGCGCTGCAGGTGTCAGGGCTGTCTCCAGGAGAGAGCCAGGCCCCAGGTCTGCTTCTGGCTCCAGGGGTGCGGTGGGGACAGACGCCCATCAACCAGCTCACGCCCTGGGAGACAGACGAGCCCCCCGCCAAGCAGCACCGTGAAAGTGAGCCTACGGGTACCTCAGACACGCACGCACGCACACGCACACACACACACACACACACACACACACACACACACACACACACACACACACACACACACACACACATTCAGTCTTGCTCTCCACCCATCCCCTCTCTCTACCTCCCTTTCTCTCTCTCTCTCTCTCTCTTTCTCTCTCTCTCTCTTTCTCTCTACCTCCCTCTCCCTCTCTCTCTCTCTTTCTACCTTCCTCTATCTCTCCCTTTCACTTTCTCTTGCTATCTCCCTCTCTCTCTCCTTCTCTCCCTCCCACTCTCTCTCTACCTCTCTCTTTTTCTCTCTCCCTCTCTCTCTCTCTACTGCTCTCTCCATCTCTCTCTCTCCCTCTCTCACTCATTCTCTTCCTCTCTGTCTCTACCCCCCCCCCCCCCCTCCCCCCTCCTCCTCCTCTCTCTCATACTGAGCATGAATTTGGCAGACCGCCATTTAGTCATGAAATGGCCCAGTACAGTAGAACACTTCCAACATACGACAGTCTGTTTTAGATCGTTCCAATTTTCGCCAAACTCGCAAAGTTCTATAATGGGTCCTGACACATTCTAATTTCAATGTCACTGACATTAAGCAATACACGGCACTTTAAAGAGCTGTCAGAAAAAAGGAGAGGCCTGCTCTGGCACCTAGACTGACAGTAATGGGTTAAGCAAGTGCTGGAAGTTTTTGCTCCCATTGTAATGAACTCACCCAGAATGGCTCTGCCCTAGAGCAGTCAATTTGCCTCCATAGCTCTTCTGGCCTCTGCCTCCTGCTCATTGCAAATGGGTCTAATTTAAAAATAATACAGGCAGCACACTTGCTCTTTTGGAACCTCTCTCGGAGCAAATCGCTATTGGAGCGTGTGGCGTTAAGGATACAGTATGCAACACAACGAATGCAGCAACCATACAGTATTTATTTCCTCAGCAAGTTGTCCAGTGGCAATTCACCACTGTGTGGTTCTGCATTAGTGGCTAATTATCTGCTAACTGTAATTCACACAGTCGCAATAATAATTTAATTAAGAGTACTGGATTCATAATTAAGCTGTCAGTGCAAGGACAGTGATAACTATGTAAAATGAGACGTCTTCAGCTGAAATTAACTCATCTTTTATACTTTTCTGATCTGAGACCAGCCGTGTCAGCCTTGCCGGTTCTGAATGGGGGCCGGCCTGCCTCTCAGTCTCGTCCTCACAGGCTGTGTTTCTATTGTGGCGTGCCGCCCGGGGGGGCGTGCGGGCGGGCGCTCCCAGTCCCCTGGGGTGTCCCTCTGGGACCCTGCTGTGGGACCCCCATAGAGCAGACTGAATGGACTGTGAATGGCTGGGGTGCTGGTATTGTCCCCCCCCCCCCCCCCCCCCCCCACCAACCTGCCAGCCTGGACCAGTGAGGCTAGAGGGGATTGAGATGTCCCTCATTCCCACAGACTGCTGAATATGACACTCAAATCCGAGCATAGTGTGTGCATATTGATGCCTGTGTATGTGTGTGTGTGTGTGTGTGTGTGTGTGTGTGTGTGTGTGTGTGTGTGTGTGTGTGTGTGTGTGTGTGTGTGTGTGCATGCGTGAGTGTGCTTCGCCAAACTGTGACTGGCATCGGAAATGAAGGCGACGAGGCTCCACACTTCACTGAACTGAGTCGCGGGAAACTTCTCCCGCCAACTGTGCCAGAACAAATCAATGGCGTCAATGAAGTTTACTGCACTGCCTGTTTGAGGGAGTTTCTGTTTGAGGGAGTTTCTGTTTGAGGGAGTTTCTGTTTGAAAAAGTGAACTTCTCTTCACAAACACGCAAAGAGAAAGCCACATTTTTAAGCTTTTTCTAAGATTCACCTCATTTCCAATTAATAAAAAAAAAGTTAATGTAGTAGTTCATGGAGAACAGTTAGGGGTCGATAGAGCAATTCACACAATTGCAATAGAAATGATTTAAAGGATGAAGGAGCACTCATAACACAACTGATATTTAGCCTTCGTACATTGTAAGTATGGGGTACAAAAGAGCAATCAAGAATGGGATCCATTAAATGTTAATGCAATTACTTTCCCCTTCTTAAACCTTTCATTAGCTTTTGCTGCAAGGGCCTGCAAAAACACTTGCATGGGGAGCTTTTATAATGAGCTTCTTGTACTCAATTATATATTTTTGTAAAAAAAAACTGTAGTTCAGAAATGTATACAGTAGGAGCCCTCTAATCACGGCGCAGAAGAGGACAGTACAGTACATGAATCTGAAAAATCAAATTGTAATCAAATGCAACAAAAGAGGTCTCCTCATTAAAACCCCCACTAATCATAATCAAACAACAACGTTTCGGGATTAGCATGATATCCTATTTCCTCTCCAAGTGATTCGAATCCAGTTTCTGTCGGCGATGAAAACAGGGAGATGAAGTACATGATTAGGCCAAGGGCCGATGTAAATTATACACTGGAGTAGCCTCCGCTCTGCAGCTCTCTGCATCCCACAGACCCTCTCTGTATCTCTCTTCTCTGTATCTCTCTCCTCTGTATCTCTCTTCTCTGTATCTCTCTCCACCCAGACCAAGCACCACGCAGGACCAGTGTCATGAATAATGTGGTTTTAATCCTTCTCTTTTCTCTTAGCGTGGTGTGATTTAGCCTCTTTGGAGGGCTTGCTATTTTTATAGCCGGGACTGAGGGATGGACACAGAGAGAGAGAGAGAGAGAGAGAGAGAGAGAGAGAGAGAGAGAGAGAGAGAGAGGCGGATCCAATAATTATGGCTGCATTGATCAAATTAATCAGATTATCTATGAGGCCTGAGGCCTATGAGGCCTCTGCAGAGCTGATCCTCTCACCCATGGCTCTCACACCTCAGGATAGGCCTGTACAGTTTGATTGCGACCACGGCTCAGGGTAGAACTATGATTGCCTTTTATGCCTTAGGGTAGAACTATGATTGCCTTTTATGCCTTAGGGTAGGCCTATGATTGGCTCTCCTGCTCATGGTAGGCCTATGATTGGCTCTCCTGCTCATGGTAGGCCAATGTTTGGCTCTCCTGCTCATGGTAGGCCTATGTTTGGCTCTCCCGCTCTGGGTAAATACATGGTAAATAGTCCTCATCCCTCAGCCCTCATCAAGACTCCTGATATCACAATGACTGCACATGTACAACCGGCTGTATTATATTCATATTCTAATAAGTCTCTCCCCAGACTGAAATATGACCTTGAATCGCTGCGCTCCACTTACTACATAATAGAGTCTATGCCACTTTGCCGCCCAAGATGGTTTTCTGAGGGCGTCTCGATGGGTCAAAATTGAAAGAGTGACAGGTCGTAGCAGCAAATGAGAAACACTTGCCCAGGTTAGATGAGCGGGGCCAGGTTGGGTGAGAGCGCCTGATCGCAAAAGTCGTTACTGATTGGCAACAACGGGATTCCGGCGCTACCAATGAATTGCCAGGATTTGAAAACAAGATGTTTGCATGAAGTCTCCCAGACCCATAGAGAGATCTGCAGCATGCAGTAACGTAGTTAGCGTAGGGTACGTAGTGAATCAGCGAAAGAACTCTCATGGGTCTGGCGTAGAGAGTATATTCTAATAGGCTATATTTTGAGGTATAGGTTTCGACCTAAGTTTAGATTCTATCTATTTATCGATCCATCAATTAATCAATCAATCTATCTATCTATCTATCTATCTATTTATCTATCTATCTATCTATCTATCTATCTATCTATCTATCTATCTATCTATCTATCTATCTATCTATCTATCTACTTATCTATCTATCTATCTATCTATCTACAGTATATCTATCTATCTATCTACTGTATCTATCTATCTATCTATCAACCTTTCTATCATATTCAGTCTTTTTTTGGCGTCTAGGTTAATATTATATTATTCACATTAATATTATGATACATTGTTTAGTCAGGAACTTAGGAACTGAGCAACTGTGGAGACGAGCAGGACCAAGAATTCCATTATTCCTGTAC
The DNA here is from genome assembly GCF_949987555.1 of Borostomias antarcticus. Lineage (NCBI taxonomy): Eukaryota > Metazoa > Chordata > Actinopteri > Stomiiformes > Stomiidae > Borostomias > Borostomias antarcticus. Next base: position 26,574,371 of record NC_140239.1, on the reverse strand, counting down.
TCTACCTGTAGCTGTTGCATAATATATGTCAAAATAAAATCTCTTGAACTCTATACTTACTGTACCATTTGTTCAGCCGATTACAAAGTCTGTATTTTAGTCTAGCTAATTATAATGATGACATCACTAATATCCGGACAGTTTTTGATGAGAAAAGGTCCAACTACACGCCTTGAACAAACACAGAGGAGCACTGAGAACGCTGCTCTGGTGAAGGACTTCTTCTGTGTCATCCTTCATTACTGTATCTTCAACTCTGTCTGTCATTAATTGATCAGGAAGCAATATGAATATAAGCAAATGATAGATACCCCAAAAAACATATGGAGACTATGCTGTTGAAATCCCTTTCGGTGCATAATATATTGGACCTGGAATTTAGATAAGAGAATGCCCATTCTATGAATAATTCATTTTCTTGTTAAAGCTCAATTTCCATTCAGTCTCATACTGTTTTACTCCACACTTGCCTAACTCTTCTTTTATGGCAAACCATTTCACTCTACTGCAATAAAAGAACAATACTGTAGTGGAAGAGATGTATTTTGACACGCAGGGATGGTCTTTCAGCAGCATAACAGTCTATCCTTATTGCTCAAGTACTGTACTAACTCTCTCTCTCTCTCTCTCTCTTTCTCTCTCTCTCTCTCTCTCTCTCTCTCTCTCTCTCCCGATAGGTCCTCCATGGGCTCCTAGCGTGAGCCAGTCCAGCCTCCTCCCCCACTCCTACGCCCTCCCCCAGCTTTCCTTCAGTCACAGCGTTACGGTCCAGTCGCCCATCATCGGAGTGACCCCCTCCATCCAGACACCCATGCCCCCCCACCACCCCTTGATGACAGCTCACTTCCAGCTGCCCCCCCACTCCTCCCAGCAGGCCCCCTCCATGGTGCTCAGTATGCCCAACCAGCCCCCCTACCCCTCGGCCCAGCACCCCGTGGCGCCCTCGCCCCACACGGCCCCCACCAACCAGGTGGTCCACCCTAACCCCCATAGCGTGATGGGCAACGGCCACCTGACCCACCACCCGAGTCACCCCCTTATCCAGCCCCCGGCGCTGCCCTTGACCAATGGGCAGTCCGTGCCGCAGGCCCAGCCCACTGCGTCGGCCAATCGGGACGGCCGTAACGGGCTGCAGATGCTGCGCACGGTCGGGATGGGGAAGTACGAGTTCACGGACCCGGGACACCCCAAAGGTAAGAGAGGCCGGCAGGGCCCAGGCCGTCTTTCTGTCAGGGGGGACAGAACCAGGGCTCAAAGTTACCCCCTGGGGATTAGTAATGTTGATCTTACCTTATCTTCTAGTCAGCCAGAAAACATAGGGTCAGATGTACTAACATGTTAGCGCCCGTTTTTGGCGTTTTTTTGTCGCAACGTACGCCTGACAACATGGCATGGTATGTACGAACAGACCGCACGCACATGGCTCAAACCGCATCCTGCCTGGCGCAGAAGCACAGAATGGCAAGTCGCGCTCATGCATATGCATTCCTGCCAGGGTCGAGGGAAAGGAGGGTGGAACGTGCACAAAATGGGGGGGATATAATATGCGCAAGGAGAGACGGATTAGTATTCCATTGTATACATTCAAACTGCAGATTAAAGCTCACGTTTGCTATGCGGTGAAATTTCTCCGCTTTTGAAAAGCAGGTGTAATCCAGTCGCGCATAACCCACCAGCCTACACATAACCATATCCCCTGTTAATTATGAACTTATCGTTTTATGAACTGCATGCATGCGGGAGCATAATTATTCAATATTTTGGATAATCCCATATTTATGCAACACTGATATGTATGAGGTTGCATACTAACCAAATTGGTCTCAGATAGATTTGATATGTTCCAATGAATTAAGGCCTGAAATTATTCAAATGCAGTAAATTAATTATGATTATAACGTGGATTCAAACTGGAGCATTCACAATGCAGACATTCACTGATTACAATTGGCGTCATTCAGGACTACAAGGTTTTGTAAACAATTGGCTTCAGACGTGAAGAGATGCCAGGGACAGCCTACAATGATCAGTACATTTGCAAATAAGATACCGATGCGATCAACGCGTTAAACCATCAACAGCAAATACGACCTTCCTAAAGACAGCCTACCACATCAGTCCATCATCATTTAAATCAAACAGAGGTTCACAGGGGTAGCCTAATTATGGACAAAGCAAGACTGCGTACTGCAGGTCACAACAGTATATCTTTCCCACGCACATTACTGTTTGAGGGCGGTGAAATGCGCAGGCTTTGTACCTCCAAGGCAAACTGAAGATGCCCAGCGTGTGCTTTCTGTGGACTGCCTAAGGCGCTGTTACATCGCGCTCGCAAACGTTCTGTACGTACATCTGCCCCATAGTGTATCCGGGTCACACACTTTTAAATGGAGTCTATTTCATCCCGAGTCCAAACTCTAAAGCTTCTCAGATCTTTCACTGCAACTCAACAACACAAAGCGATTAGATACAGTATCAAGCAATGTGGCATGCCCGTGTTAAAAATATGAACTTGACTTACAATTGCCACTATGTAAGATATTTCACGACCTGTAGTGAACTCAGTATAGGACCTGTGGCCCATGTGTGGCTGAACGAAGGAGGCTCTGGCCTGTATACTGTAGCAGCATATGATGCTAGCAGCCATAAAACACCCTCAACACATCGACCAGGAGGCTGTTAAAACTCCACCACATCTCTTCCAAGCAGCCCCAAGGTCGATGGCTTCTCTCGCGCCAACAGTCACTTTAAGCTTTCTTTAAGCTTGGTGACTCTCGTTGTTTTTGTCAAGCTAGCGTGCAACAAGGTTTAGCCTGAGTCCATAAGCTGTAAATTGCTGTTTGGTAACCTTGGATTGGTTTGTGATGTAAGCCCAGAAACAGATGTTTACTATTCCCAGATATATATATTCACATTCAATTAAGCTTTTAATTCAGGTTTAGATTGGCTTTTTTCCCCTGACTTTTTTTTTTTATCAGATCAATAAAATGTGTGTAAATGAGATTCCAGATTGATGTAAAAAGCAATTGTTGCAGAAGCTACCTGAGACACCATTTAAACCAGACAGTAGGGGGAATTGGAAACGCAGACAGTCAGACTGTGTGTGCACTTAGGTCGAGCAGCCTACCGGTCAGGCTCAGTTACATCCCCTGCCACCCTGTGTGCTAGGTTTGTCTTAGTGTATTAGAAACGGTAGCATCACACGGTTGTGCACCGTCTCTAGCTTGCTAGCCGCAGCTTTGTCACGGCTGCTCATTCCCTCGGAAACAGAGGGCAGCTGGTGTTCCCATAGTCCCGCGGGTGTAGCCATACCGACGGGGGGTAAACATTCTGCTTGCGTGAACGGAGAACTCTGCATTGAGAGAGTCACTGGACAGGCCCGTAGCCAGCCTTTTGGGGTGGGGGGGGTTCGTTTTATTCCCAAAAGTGGACCATATCGTTTCGATTTGTTGACAGGGGGGGGGTTGCGGACAGGTTATTTTGATTGTGGGACGATTTGTTGACGGGGGGGGGGGGGGGGGGGACCTTTTGTCTTGAATTGCACCTTTGGTCGTGAGGGGGGGGTTTGTTCGATCCACCCGATCCCCCCCCCCTGGCTACTGGCCTTCTAGACGGTATGATCTAGAGCTAGCCTCACCTTGTGAAATATTCAGCAGCGGGAGTATTATGTGTATGTCTCAAAAGCAATCTGTTGCCCGCCGTGCCTTTGTGCGAAGGCCACGGGAAATAATGAGCGCTAATACCACCGCACTCTATCAGCTGTCAGAGCTTTGTGCGGAGGGAAACCATGTTCCTGCCTGCCTCCAGATCTGCTGTAGGTAATTATTAAGGGGCTATTTCTCATCTGTACTGACAACCCTTTAACGTATGCCTTGAAATATTGAATTTTTCCTTTTGATACGTGAACCGTTATTCTCGTAGTAAGGTCATAGAAATGAGGAAAGAGTGACCTTCCCCCATCACAGCAGAGTGGAAAGTGACCTTTCTGATAAGAGCACTTAACCTCTCATCTGTACAACCCCCTTTCTCTTTCTCTCTCCCTCTCTTTCTGCCCTCCTCTCTCTTTTTCTCACTCACTTCGTTCTCTCTCCTCTCTCTCTCTCTTTCTTCTACTCATTCAATAGGGGTAAGTTAGACCTACTTACACAACACTGACAAGGTAGCCCCAGACAGTGTTGACAAACGTTAGCTAGCTTGACTGACAGCTAACCCAAGGTTCTATAGATTGATGAGGCAGTAGTCTCAACGCCAGACCCATGAGAGGTCTTTCGCTGATGCACTATTTAAGCTACACTAACTACGTTACTGCATGCTGCAGATCTCTCTATGGGTCTGACTGGGACACGTCATGCAAAAATCTGGTGTTCAAATTCTGGCAATTCCTTGCTAGTGCAGGAATCCTGGCGACGCCAATCAATAACAACTTTCACGATCAGGCACTCCCACCCATAGATATGCCCCGCCCATCTAAACTGAGCTCTTTCAATTTTGACCCGTCGATACGCCCTCAGAACACCAGCTTGGGCGGCGAAGTGGCACAGAGTCTATTATGTTGTATGCGGAGAGCAGCAAGTCAATGTTAGATTTGAGTCTGGAGAGAGACTAATGAGGCAGTAAAAGGCAGCCCCCAGCCCTGGTCCAGTGTCAGCTACTCAACCCTCTAATGGTTGAGGTTAGGATTGGAGGGATGGCTAATCTGATCCCAGACCTGTGGTTAGGGACTACTTTTACCTGAATGATGAAAGGCTAAGGGAGGCACGCAGGCTCGTTGCTCTGGCACACACACACACACACACACACACACACACACACACACACACACACACACACACACACTCGCACGCACACACACACACACACATACAGACATGCACAAACATTAACCACGCACATGCACACACCCGGTGGACACACAGACAGTCATACACACACACACACACACACACATACACACACACACACACACCACTGACTTTAACTGACACAGGATGTCCTTGATTTTGAGCTCTGTGGCTCAGAGACTATAAAATCACTATGAGCTCATTCATGTTTTATCCCACAGCCTGGCATGGAGATCATGGTTTCATAAAACGCTTTTGAATTCCAATGTTGAGAGACTGTATTACAGCAGTAACAGGATTTGTCATCCAACTACACGAAGAAATGGGTTACACAGTTGTCAGTTCTTAATTTTTTCAGTGAATATAGTTTAAATATACTGTTCCATATTTCGGGGATTTGTCAGTGACCACTGAGGATACTGCTGATGTGTAGAGGAGGCACTGATGCAGGCTTGGAAGGCCTTGCTCATGCTGGAACTGACACGAGGTCTTCCTCCCTAATTCCTGTGAGAGTTTGCAGGCTCTTCCTGTGTGTGTGTGTGTGTGTGTGTGTGTGTGTGTGTGTGTGTGTGTGTGTGTGTGTGTGTGTGCGTGTGTGTGTGTGTGTGTGTGCGCATGGGTGTGTGTGTGTGTATGTGTGCGCGTGGGTGTGTGAATCTGGATGTGCTGTGTGTGTGTGTGTGTGTGTGTGTGTAGGTGCGCGTGGGTGTGTGAATCTGGATGTGCTGTGTGTGTGTGTGTGTGTGTGTGCGTGTGTGTGTGTGTGTGTGTGTGTGTGTGTGGGTGCGCGTGGGTGTGTGAATCTGGATGTGCTGTGTGTGTGTGTGTGTGTGTGTGTGTGTGTGTGTGTGGGTGCGCGTGGGTGTGTGAATCTGGATGTGCTGTGCGTGTGTGTGTGTGTGTGTGTGTGTGTGTGTAGGTGCGCGTGGGTGTGTGAATCTGGATGTGCTGTGTGTGTGTGTGTGTGTGCGTGTGTGTGTTTGTGTGTGTGTGTGCGTGTGGGTGTGTGAATCTGGATGTGCTGTGTGTGAGTGTGTGTGTGTGTGTGTGTGTGTGTGTGTGTGTGTGTGGGTGCGCGTGGGTGTGTGAATCTGGATGTGCTGTGTGTGTGTGTGTGTGTGTGTGTGTGTGTGTCTGTCTGTCTGAGCCTCACAGCCTCGAACACGGGACACCCAGCGCTAACAGAAACCACACACTACGTTTGATTTGCGCTTTGGCTTCAAAGGGTGCGATTCATCTCCAGCCTGCATCGGCGACGACATCAACAAGCGTGTGTGTGTGTGTGTGTGTGTGTGTGTGTGAGAGAGAGAGAGAGGATTCATACAGAGCAGCTTCATGGCAGCCCCCCCCTCCATCCCTCTCCTTGTTGGCCTGCCTGCACCCAGGCTTTGATCCAGCAGGCTGAGGCCCACGGAGGCCCTCCTCTCTGCTCAGCCAGGCGTCGTGTGACTCGTCTGTCTGGAGGATGTGTCAGATCAACACCCGGCCTCCCCCGAGTCTCCATCTCCGTCCCTGGCTGTGCGTCTCTCGCAGACATCCTGGAAGCTTAGCTTGCTCACTTGGCATGCCCGCCTATCTGATTGTACCGCATTTGTACCGTAGAGAAGAGGGGAAAAAAAGGAACTCACACACACACACACACACACAGGTTTGGTTTCACAGCTCTCAGATTTGCACCACTGCGGTATATATCCAATGATGGGGACGGCGAATTGTGCAGAGCGGGGGGGGAAATAGACAGGTTTTTGGAGAGAGGTGGAGAGCGCGATCGTGTGTGAGCGTCGGTGTGTGTGTGAGCGTAGACATTCAAAATGCACGGGTAAACACGCTGATGACTGTGAGACCTCCCCTCAGCAGGGAGAGCCCTCTGATGGATTGCAGCCTATTACTTGAACTGCAGCTCACCGGTTAGAAAGCGCGATCAATACCAGGAGCATGAGAAACGCTTCCTCCGGTCCGCGGCTCGTCCCCTCCTAACCCCGGGAAAAAAATACTTTATTGTTTTTTAACAGCTCGCCCTCCTGACGGCGTGGAAGAGTGAATAACTGAGAGACAGTGAGCCCCGGGATACGCAGATAACATGGAGCATGTTTGTTGTGTGGTCAAAATAAAACGAAATCCCTTTTGTGGAGCAGTCTTCACTTCACTTCTGAGGCGTTGTTTCGGACACGGCGTTCCGGCCGAGTCCTGACGCTGGTCACCTGCTGCGCTCGCGAGCGTGAGTCTCACAGGCCGCCGCCCCGGCTCCTCCTCTCATGTCGAGAAGCATTTTAATGATTCTGTCTGCTTCAGTGGCCTTAACCGCATCTGGTCTCCGCATACGTACAGACACACACACACACACACACACACACACACACAGGCATGAACAGAACATACACACACACACACAGAGGTATGAACACACACACACACACACACACAGAGGCATGAACAGTACACGCACACACACACACACACACACACACACAGAGGGATGAACAGTACACACACACACACACACTCTCACACACAGGCATAAACAGTATACACACACACACACTCACACACAGGCATGAACATTACACAACACACACACACACACACACACACACACACACAGGCATGAACAGTATATACACACACACAAACACACACACACACACACACACACACACCACCTCACCCCTTCCCGGAAGGTCATCTTCCAGTCAGCTCACATCAGCCGTCATCTTGGGACCGGTGAGCTCTGGAGCTGGTATAGCGAATGCAATTAAGATGCCTGGCCAAGTTAAGACCATGGTTTTACTATGGTACACTGAAGGGCAGGCGGACCCACCTCCAGCATGGGTTATTTCTCCTCTCCTCTCTCGATTTCATCAACATTAGCGTCATCATTACTCAAACTTTACCCTTATAATATATTCATATCATGCTAATTATATGTACATATTTACATTGGGTGGATTGTGTTGACTTGGAATGCTGTTGACTTGAATATTGATTATTTCATTAGGCTTTGTTCATTATCTGTCGTTTGTCATTGGTAACTGAGCCAATTTGATGTTACAGACCATGAGAGAGTCCGTGTTTGCAGGCCAATCTTGTGTAAATCTTGATAAAGGAGGCCTTCTTCTCATCTCTTCTGAGAGGCTTGTGTGGGGATTCTGTTTTAATGGAGTAACTCAAGTCAAATGGGCGCAATAATGGTGTGATATATGTGCAAATATTTTCCTTTCAAATGACTTCATGCCTACAGCATATTAACAGATTTCTCATTCAGTCCTCCTATGAGGTAAGAACAATGTCAGTCCAAAGAGCCAGTTATTATACACCCTTCTAAAGGATTGAAAAAGACAGCTATAGAGAACTACTGTAGCATAGCTAGTTTAGCTGGTTGATGAGTAAACATTCATTTAGTTACTCCACCACAGCAGTGATTCTGGCAAACAGTATGACATGCTGTCAAAAACTAGTTATTTAAACACTGCCTATCTGTGACTGCTTAACTAAAATCATTAATCATGCAAAGCAGATTCATTATACTTCCTGGCGCTCGCGGACTTAATGGATAGTGGAGAAATTGTGATGCAATACACATTGCAAAAATTACACATCCCTAGTTTATGATTAAAAACAGGGATATTCTACTCATGGCTTGGGTGGTGGGGTTTTGTACAGGCTGGCGTGAAATGAAATAACACGGAGCACATAATATAAAAACCACAGTGGTGTTTATGAGGGAGATTATCTTCAACTATCCACATCAGAGTGGAAGAGGATGGTAGGGAGTTAGTGTTTAGTTTTATGTCTTAAGGGCAAAGCACTTTTAATGAAGACATGCATGGTCCACTTCCACTCCTTTGTATCCAATAGGACTTCGATTAGATTAGATTAGATTAGATTAGATTAGATTAGATTAGATTAGATTAGATTAGATTAGATTAGATTAGATTAGATTAGATTAGATTAGATTAGGTACTTTATTGATCCCAGTGGGAAATGGTACTGTACAGTATCATCTCAACAGCAGTACACAAAGGAGCACACAATAATAAGAACTATCAAAAACACAATCTAAAATGGATTGTGAGAAATCAAAAATATAATTGAACAATTATAAAGAAATTGAAAAATTACACAAATCCCAAATATACAAGAGTGTAATGTAAATACACTATGTGCAAACATTCTTAGATTATGCAAGAACTGGCTATTCGTAATTCAAGCATGCATTGTCATAATTCAAGGATAAGCGGGTAAGGGTCATAACTCAAGTCCAGAGAGCCATTGTGTTCAGCCAACACTCCATTGAACTGATGGCAGAAGGGACCTCTAGAAGCGCTCCTTAGAACTGGCTGAAGGTACTCCTCTATCTGACCAGTGTCATGTTTTTTCAACTGGTGGGTCACAGTGTTAGAGGGGCGAGGCAGACACCTTCTCGTGGTTCCCCTCCCCCCCCCCGTCAGTAGCTGTGATTAACCACCGTAAGCGAAGCAAACTCTGCCACCACCCGGGCTGGTGTTTGGCTGCCATAGGCGGAGACCCAGAATTCTGCAGCTGAACTCTGAAGGGCTCACCCCAAGTAAAATCAACGTCATTGAGCACCTGGCCTGCACCACCAAGGCCCTCATCATCCTCCTCCAGGAGACCCACTGCGTAACAGCAGATAAGCTAGTTCTCCCAAATTTCACTCTAGCTGGGTCTACCCTAAGCAGGAAGCACGGCCTCGCTACGTACTTCCATCAAAGGTTGAACTGGACTCTCGTCGACCAATCCCCGACTGGCTCAGAGATTGAGTGGTTGTACGTGGACGTTGGCGACTTTAAAATCGTCAACGTCTACAAGCCTCCGCCCTCGCGAATCACACCAGCGTATCCTCCAGTCTTCCCTCACTCCTGCCTCTATGCTGCCGAATTCAATTGTCAGCACGAGGATTGGGGGTACAGCACCAATACATCCGACGGAGAAAACCTGGCTGCTTGGGCAGATAACAACAGCCTGGCCCTGTTGTACAATCCCAAGGGCACAGACAGCTTTGTCTCAGGTCGCTGGAAAACTGGGACGAATCCTGACCTGGCATTCACGAAGGTCGGCGTTGACATCCGGCTCCCTGACAGACGCGTGCTAGGAAAGTTCCCGCGGTCCAATCGGGATATATCGGACACCCAACGGAATGCATGGCCTGACGGTTGTGGATGACGAAACGGTGACAGGGCTCCTGGAGGTGTGCTCGGATATATAGCCTGGGTGATCCCTCAACCAGGCTGGGGGTGGTAAAAGGATAGCCCCTCAGCCCCAAGCCTGGGGGGGAGTGAAACATCAAAACCCAAACAAAGAACAACAGAGTTATTCTGAATGGATCGTGGAGTGTGTGGGGAAAAAAAGTGGAAAAAAGTATCTTTTAACACTAGAGAAGCCCATTCGTTTTGCTGTAGCCATGACAAGTTGTTATTCAATCAATGGTTTACTCCCTGCTTGTTGTGGGTGAGTGCATAGAGATTTACCTATTCATAATTCTTCCCACAATTTAAGTATGCACTTTCCTACAATCTTTATCATCGCCATCACACTACTGTTATCAGTCATAATTTGCATGAAATTCATTTCAAAGGCTTTACAGTTACACTGACAAGGGCATTCAGCTGTTCAATAGTGCATTGAAGGAAGAAAGCAGATACATTCACACTTGGGTACCACCGAGGGCAGATTTACATATTATCTTGCTACCATCACCCAGACTTTGAAACTCTTATCAGGAGTAAAGCACTTCCCCAACTATCTAATTAGCTTCCCCAAAAGCCTGTTAAATGAAAACAGCCCAATTAGTAGGCCTACTCAGAGAAAATACCATATTATGTGTACTGTATACACAACACAGTTATGCAGCTATGATTCATTTTATATAGAATTTTACCAGGTTCAGCAGTATGCAGTTGTGATGTTCATACTCATCAATTTATTACTCCGAATCAGCTTGTTATTGCTGAGTAATGTGCTCTGAATGCATATGCAATGTGCAATGTGATGAAATAGGCTATCTAGAGCAACCTTGCTGTGAGAATCCACACGGCACGCGCATAGTCATGGCATCGACCTGATCTCCTCATTTCGTATCGACGGGAGCCGTCTGGGGCGACCACGGGGCCCGCGCGTCCAGACACGCTTCCAGCAGCCTCCTGCCGACCCTTTAACTTTGCTTCTGATGGCCTCCAGTGAGACGTCCGCAGACTGCCTGAGGGAGGAGAGAGCGGCGTGGAACGCTCATCTCTCTCTCTCTTACTCTCATTAACGTCATTAACGTATTTTAAAGGAGAGGAGCCCGCACCATGAGCCCCCCATACATTATGTCCTCCCGCAGTTAATACAGAGGCGGGGGGATAGCTCATTAAGATTGATCATTCCTCGCCCACCGCCTCCATGCAGAAAGAGCCGCCGCCTTCATTAATCACCAGCCTTTCAAGATAACGCTGTGCGGCGGAGTCGGCCCGAGTTGCAGGACCTTGAGCCCGAGACGGCCCGGCTGCTCGCATAATCACAGACGCCCGGCGCCCTTTTCATCGCCCGCTCGGCACGTCGCCGCGCAGACAGAGCGGCAGCCAGCCGGCTCCCCCGCCACGCTAGAGAGAGAGAAGGGCCACTGTAACTGTACCTCCCTACATCTCTCTCCTCTCCCCCGCCATCCTCCGTTCCTCTGTCTCCTAACGCCTCCTCCAACACGCCTGTCGTCCTCGCTCTCTCTCTAACTCGCTCCTAATCGCTTCCCTCCACTCCTCGGCCTCCCCCCCCCCCTCCCTCCTGCCCCATACCTGCCACCTGCTTCCTCCTCTGAACCGCTGCTCTCCCCTCCTCCCCCGCTGCTCCTCTCTCCTTCTTCCTCTTGCCCCCCCCCCCCCGCGCTACATCCGTCCTCCCTCGAAAATGCCCTCCTCCTGCTGACTGCACACTCTCGTCCGTCCTCCTCCTCGTCTCCTCTCTCCCTCTCCCTCCTCTCCTCCTCTCCTCCCTGCCCTCTCTACTAATACGCTGAGGCCAGCGTTGTAAGTCAGTCTTTTAATGGCCTGTTTTCAGCCGGGAGCACCACCATTAGGTGAGTGACAGGGGAAATTTGAAAGAGGGGCAGATTAGAGGAGAGAGAGAGAGGGGGGGGGGGGGGGGACACAGGAAATTTGGCTTGAAATAGTATATATGCATATATGATATCAAAGTTTAGTGTTTAGTAAACATCCACAAAAGTCTGAGTGAAAAAAAAAGTTCAGATTATAAAACCTAGTTCATTTTGCTGTTTAAACCATTTTTCAAGACTGTGTAGGCGTGTCAGATCACGTTTTGATTGCACTAACGTTAAATAGCAAGTAACGTCAGCTGCTGGGTATAAATTATGGATTTCTTTAGAAACAGGTGAGGTTAACAAGCAACATATAACATATGGCTAGACTTTATCTATGGTTAGCAAGCAACTTGTCGATCTCTAGGTTTGGGGCATCAGGGAGAGGCTGAAGTGGAGGAACAGAGGGTACAGCTCCAGCTGCAGGATGTAGCCATTTTGCAAAACCCTTAGCTTTCTGGGAGAAATTAGTTTTGTCGCAGTTGCACCTGTGGGGGTGGGACAACTGACATGGAGTTTTAATTTAATGGTTTGCGGAATTAACTGTAATAAAGTCTCTTTGGACTTAATAAATGTATTGAAGGCACACTAAACCCTGAGCATGCAAGAGGTTTGACCTCAATTTGCTAGATATACAGAGCCTTACAGTATGTGTGCTTAATATTTCATGTGAAATCCATATCAGGCTTTCTCTCAGCAGTGATCAGAGGTGGTTAGATCAGAGATCATAGAGCTTTCACCTCTCCTGAGCCATCCCAGCCTGTCTGAGCATGGGTTTGACACACACACACACACACACACACATACACAGAAACACACACACATACACACACACACACACACAACCACACATACAGTACACACACGCATAACAAACACAGACACACTGTCTCTCTCTCACACACACACACACACTGTCTCTCTCTCTCTCTCTCTCTCTCTCTCTCACACACACACACAGACAGAAACACACACACATACACACACACGCACACACACACACAAACACACATACAGTACACACACGCATAACAAACACAGACACACTCTCTCTCTTACACACACACACACACACACACACACACACACACACACACACACACACACAGACAGACACATGTAGTAGGTGAACGGGAGTCATCAGCTTAAGTTCACCCAACATCAATCATGCTGTGTGGGCCTCTGACAGCTAGGCTGTGGTGACAGTTCAGATGTCTGGGAACCTCCGTCTCTGCAGACAGCACAGCACGGTCCAACCCATTCACAATTTCATTCCAGTCGATTTTGTTTCCATCAACTAATTTGAATTAGACTGAGGAATTATTTTTTAAATGAGGTTTAATGAAATCGATGAATTCACCTTCCATTTCACTTTCCATTTCACCTCAATCTGACCTTGACAGATTGGGCTGACCCCCAGCTGTAGGGACTAGCCCCTTCTGCCTCTTTGAAGTCACAGTCAGGTTTGTTTGTTGTTGCTGTGATTGATTGTGATTGGGGTGATTGAGGTAGGCCATGGGTGAGGGGATGATAGCTCCCCATGTAGTCGTCTCTCTCCAAGTCCTGGATTACACAAATGCGTTTTTGCTGAAAAAGACCCCCGTTTTATAATCACCTTTATTTATCACCTTTATTTAAACTCAAAGATCAACTGAGGTATGAGCCTCATTTACCAAATAAATTATACAAGACAAGCATCATCCTACAGTACATTTGTAGAAAACTAAAATTACAAACAAGATTCACATAAAACAAGTACATACAGAATTAATCATAAAGTAGTGATTTAAAGTGACTGAGGGGAACTAAAGAATCAAGTTGAAAAGTAATTTGAAGTGAGTTCCAGGCCTCAGGAGCATAAAATGAAAATGCAGTTTGTATTCTGATTCATTTGGAGTTAAGTACAAGTTTTAACCAGTTCGGTTCAAACTCTTGGGATGTCTAAAAGGAGCCAATCACAGGAGCGAGTTTAATGTGAGCCAGAGGTCTGGACAAGCATTGATATAATGTAAGATTGGAGTTTACCTAAAAGGGCCTTGTAGATGAAAATGTACATATGCTTGTCACGTCTTTGGTAAAGGGAGGACCATCCAACATTAGCATAAAGAGTACAGTGATGAGTGCTGTAGGGATCTCCAGTAATAAATCTGATGGCGGAGTGGTAAACAGCATCTAAAGCCTTAAGAGTAGAGGTAGAGGCTTGCCTATAGATCACATCACCATAGTCGAGCACAGAAAACGCAAAGCATAGCCTACCACTTGATTTTATCAATGGCCACGTCAATGAGATTGACGGCGCATTAATACTAATTGTTATGCGGTCGCAGCTGTGGGTTACGTGCTAGCCAATCAGAATCAAGTATCCAAACTCTCCTAGGCCTTCAAATCATAACCCACACAAGAGTAGACACTTCAAATAATATTATACACAATGGTATAGATCCGGTCCATTGTCTCTATTGGTCAGTTTGCATTCCAGCCATGGCGATAACCACAATATCCCCACGCTAAAATGGAATGTTCGCACATCTTTTAATATCAATCCACCTCTTATTAGTAGCCTATAGATCAATGTTTACAAACAGCAACAACAAGGCACTCTTCTGGGAAAATGTTAAAAAGTCTTTATACAGTACCGCTACACGTGGGTTGTAGGCTACCCAGCTCAGTCTTTTGTGTTCCCGACTAAATAGCACCCTCATCACACCTGTCTGAACTTCCCAGCACTCCTGCCCTTTTCTTTTTAATAATATTCTTTATTAAATAATCAAATTCAGTCCAAATGTTCAAATAAATAGTCCTTATTATCAATTTGTTTTAAGTCCTTCATTCTCTCACGGCATAGCTCCCATTATGACAAGACTTGAATATGACGACATGTAAGGATGGGTTTATGTCAGCAATCCTGACGCAGAGGTTTGTGCTTGTGAATAAATATAAGGGTGTGTGAATGTTTTTACGAATACGCCAACTGTTCCACATGTCGTTACTCTGTAACATCACCATCAAGAGATGAATAGGTCTACTATTTTTAACCCTTTCCGCTCTCCTCACTGCAGATAATGTACGGGCAAACATAATTTAGGATAGTTAACAGGATTACGAACAGAGATGTCTGTTTTTGCAAAAGAACCCCTCAAATATGTTGTACAATTCAATCGGGAAATATATTCTGAAATCGTATGTCATCATTTTAGGATGGCCCCGAACGTTCGAAGGTTTGTTCGTTTTATTGACAATCGAATCTCAACTCTGACATTCGAAGATTGTAATGTTCAGAATTTCGAAAATGTTTCAAATTCCATTCGAAAACGTAGCCAAAAACGCATTTGTGTAATCCAGGCCTAAAGCCCTGGTTGTACAGTACTTTCGCGAGGGTCTGCGTGAATCCCATTTTCTGTGACCACACGTACTAGTCCATGCGCCCTCTATGCAATGAGAGTACCAACTGCCACGTCTTCCATCGTCCACGTCTTCTACGACAATAGAAGAAGTGTGAACAGAACCACTACGTGTCCGTAGCTGTCCATGAACGCGTCTGTTTGGGAGTATAACCGCGGCTTACGAACCTCCCTCTCTCTGTCAGCCAGGAGAATAATGAGTGAAGAGAAGAACAATTAGAGCCCTCTGACAGTTCTGGAGAAGGCCAGTGAAGTCACATAGTTATTAAATCAGATGTGTATTACCAGCTCAGGGACAGTACAGGGCAGAGACAGGCAGAGCGAGAAGATATTAGCGGCACACACAAACACACACACACACACACACACACACACACACACACACACACACACACACACACACACACACAAACACTACGTGATACAGGGTCTCACATCACACTCAGGTTCTCGGGCGGGCGGGTGTTCTGCTGTACATTGAGTATGCAGGGGGAAATCCCTGGACTGGAAGAGTGCAGAAATATCTAACGTTCCTGCCCCCAGTTATGTGGGGGCAAATTGATTTGCGTGCAAAGTGGTGTCAAAGTAAATGGAAGTTAGGCTGGAAATGACTTGAATTCCAAAAGCCGTTGGTGTCAGAGGCCATTTTACGAGATGGGATTAATTGCCAGGAGTCAAATGTTGATGTGTTATATTGCTCATAAGCCATGAAATAGGCAGTAATGCATTATCTATGAAGCCAAGCGTTAACGCTACAGCAGATGCTGCCAGGCAGCCAGTCAATGTTGCTCTCTAATGAGTCTCTGTGTAATTAAAAGTGAGGGGAACTGACTTTCCTAAACAGCGGCAGATGTATGATCCACCCGAGCTCCCTAAATAGGCTTAAGTCTCCTACTGTACCTTAACTAAAGGGACGGGTGTCTCACCTCAGAACACTCTAATCTGACTGTGAGTAATTGGCCTGAAACTTTTCAGAAAACTTTTTACTGGTAAGTTGATAATGCACACATGTGCTCATACATACTAATGACAAGACCAGAGACATTAACATGACCGGGAACAGGCCCTCTTCCCCAGCTCATTATTCCACGGTTAGCAATGGGCCTAGTCATTAAATCGAATTAAAATGATAAGGACCTGCATTGCAATCTCCTTTGCAGGCTGCCGGCATTGTCTCTAAGCTTGACAGACGTTCTCCCCATAAGATTTTTCCCCTTATAAATGATATGTAGCAATACGCCCATAAAACTTTCAGCTAGATTTTTACCTCCTCAGGGTTGCCACTCTGAATGCATTAGCGACCATTACATGACCGGGTGATTGCACCGTGGTACGCTGTGAATTTAGCTATTCTCTTTTTCAAAATGCTACCATCAGAGGCTAACTGGCCCTTATAAAACCACTGTAGTTTAGTGACAGCTACACTAGACCAGCACGACCACTTCCAGCGGAGAAAATCTGAATCTTGACAGTCGAGTGACGTATAAAATATATAATTTCAATACATCAGAGAGCCAAGTGCCTCTATAAATCCATGTTTAAGCCCCTGGAGAGAGTTGCCCCGCCTGCGTTCACACCTGCTACAGGGATAGGAAGCCGACATTCATATTCAACCAGCAGG